>NW_015374014.1:2466914-2551868 GCF_001272555.1 Dufourea novaeangliae | reverse complement strand
CCCAGCAAGCCACTGTCATTAAGGAGGATCTCTTTCTCTCTCTCTCCTTTCTGGCGTCACGTCTCGTTTACGCAGGTATGCGTTAATTCACGACGGACAACGCGCAAAAAGGTGCGGTCCCACCCGAGAGCTCGCGCTTGTTCAGGGCGTTTGCCAACTGCGTCTCGTAAAAACGAGAATCTTTTCCGGGTGAGCAGATCCGGGCCCAGGCTTACAACGGGACATCGACGTATGGTTTGAGGAAGGTGAACCGAAACCTCGGGTGCTTGAAATGCTTGACCGAACTGACAAGGGGAGTTTTAAAGGTATTCTAGACTAAAGTATCATTTGTTAGACGGGAGGGGGGGGGGGTAAAGAAACCATAAGGCTTTTGGTATCGGCCTAATGCAGATTTATTGATGTTTATTTTTTTTTTAAATAATAAAAATTCACTGAACTATAAATCATTTCATACGGTCCCTTCAAGAAAAGTGTCCTACTGTCTAACACAAATCCGGCCACCCTACTTATTTCAGATGAAAATACTAGGGGTGTACGAGTACACGTAATTTACAAGCTGAGCCGAACTCAGTTGGATTGCTCGAGTCGAGTTGTGCGTTTGAATTTTCCGAGCTACTTGAAATCAACGAACTGTTTGAAAAAAATGCGAACTACTTGAGAAACTCAAACGGCTCGGATATTCGAGCACTCGTAAAGACTTCGATTTGCTTGAAAATGAATTTTCAGGTTGAATATTTTTGAATTACTCGAATATATTCGAACAGATTTCCCACTTTCGAGTTACTCGTATATATTCGAATTGCTCGAATTACACGGAACAGACAATAGAAGAAAATTTTATTCGACGCTACGATTAAAACACTGAATAAAAAAAGGATCTTCTATTCGTCGGATAATTCTCATCGAATAAATTTATTCATTCGACGCTCGTTGAAAAATAATACTTTTTTTATTCGGTCTTCGAATAACAAATAAAACTTTTCTATCATTTATTCATAATTCGAAATTTTTATTTAGATACATATTTTGCCCGTACAAAATTATTAACTGATTACGTAGAGGAAGTATGTTTTCTTCTTGAAAACATGAAAATAAATCAGAAGCATTAAATTAGACTCTTATATTTTTCTGCCTGACAGTTAAATTAGTATTTGATAGTAAATAGATAAATATTCGAATAATTCGAGCAACTCAAAAGTTAAAGGTCTGTTTGAATGTATCGAGTAATTCAACAATTTTCGAGCTGAAATTTCATTTTCAAGTAAATCGAAATCTTACGATCGCAAAAAATACGGACACTTTAAAATTGGCCATATGAAAATGAATAGAACTTAAACGCCGTTTAAATGGTTAATGACCCAGAAAAGAAGAAGAGAAGAGATGGATTAACAACCATTTTATCTATTTATCCATTTTATCCAGTCAAGCAAACTGTAAAATTTCAACGGAAGTACCTGTGGAGCGGATAGACGAGAGAAAGATTCCCGTTCCGACGAAACGACAGGTTAATAGTAACAGGGCGGGAGACGACGAAGGGCCCACGGTCGGCACTAGGATATAATTTTAGGCGCGTGCTACGAAGCGCGGCCGAGCGAGGAAATAAGCGACGTCCACTGGTGGCTCCAGGCATTTCCCTCTCGCGAGGGCAGCGTTGTAGCGTCGTTTGCGGTTTATTATTAATAGGACGATAAGATCGTGAGGCATTACGCGAAACACACAGCTCGTCAAGCCGTAACTGGTTCCGTGCCGAAGATAGAGTCTCTCATCTATCTCCAGCGACATGCGATACGAGAACACGGGCGAGCAGAGGCGCGCAACCTCCGCACCTCGCGAGTAGCGGTAGGTGCGCGCTCGATTCGAACACGCTTAAACATATAATAACAAAAGTTTTATTTTTCTTCTTCTTTTTTTTTTAATTTTCTTATGCCCTACTATGTACCTGTTCATAAAAACAATTAGTAAATTAGAGGAGCTCATAACAAAAACGACCCTTGTCAATTTGTCAAACGAACCTTTTCTTGTGCAAGAAAAGTTTACAAGGGCAGGCACGGAAGTGTCCCCCTCCAATTTTGATGACACTTCGTATGTCTGTTAAGCAGTCAAAAATAAGGGATACGTATTTTTTTTTATCGGCTGAGACAAGACTGTAAGGGATGAAACCACCTCTCGAAGTTTCGACCCGAAAGTACTATCTCGAAAACCAGAGGAGATACATGAAAACTTCTAATGGGCGAGGTTTGTGGTTTTTTATGTAGAATAATATGGTGCTAACAAATTGTCCAAAATATATTTTGTTTATAACAAAAAAATTTCGGATCGAAACTTCGAAGGACGGTTTCACCCCTTAAAGTCGCGTCTCAGCCGATAAAAAAAATACGTATCCCTTATTTTTGACTGTTTAACAGACATACGAAGTTTCATCAAAATCGGAGGGTGACACTACCGTGCCTTCCCTTGTTAGACAAAGGCCGTCTGGGAAGAATGGATTAATTTTTTTGTCGGAACTCTTTGCCCAAAAAACAACTGTGAGTAATTTCAAATTTCCATCCCTTCTCGTAAGGGTGATATGGGGATAACAACCTTAAACTTCACCATTTTTTTTTCTTAACAACTAGTTAATATATTTGAATGCTTCGAAATGCAGATAGTAGGTAATTTTTAGCTCTAGAACATATATTTTTTCCGAAATTGTAAATCAATTATTAAGGGTAAAAATAAATGAATTAATTTTTCAGGGGTGGTTTTTGCAAACATCCCTTCGAGTAACACCTACGAAAAAAATCAGAAGTAACGCGTCACTATTTAGTTTATTATCCATATGCTGTAAGGGGGTCGGATTGGTGGAACATATTTTAAAAAAAATAAAACCAATATAATACCTCTCGCAGATTATACTAAAGAGGCCGCATGATCAATAGGAACGCCAAAAAAAAACATGCATGTTTGGGAATTATTTTTAGGTAAACCTAGAAAACTGTATTGATAAATGTTATTACGTTGTAAAAGTTACGTATTCAGTAAGTTTCAGCAATTTTTTATCCAGCAATAATACATAGCATTCACGAAGCGTTTTTTTCGCAAAACGCTTTGCAATGACTGCTGCTACTTGAAAATGAATCATTTGAAATAAAAAATTCGAAAAGTTTTACATAGATAGTATGTTAAAATATTTATTTCGAGCATTTTGAGGTCTTCCTCAGATTCGTCAGGAGTCGTTAATATTGCTGTACCGTACGCAATTATCAGGATTTCGGGTACCATTCTACATTAGTTGTCGGTTCTACTTATTGTAAACCCAAATATATACAGGGTATCTCAAGTGGGGTAGTAAAACCGGGCAGGAAGTGATTCTGTAAGAAAAAGTGGAAAAAATATTTTTTTTTTGTTTGACGTTTTGTTTTCGAGAAAATTGAGATTGACGATGATCTGAAACGCGTGCATTCGTGCTGACCATAAGTAGAAACGGCCTGCAATGAGCAGACATGTTTGCCAAGTCCTATTCTAGTGCCCGTGTATCCAACAAATGTTCAAGTTCGATCATCTCGAAAACGAAGCATCACTTGAACAAATTATATTCTTTTTTTGTTCGAATTATATTTTCTTATAGAATCACCTCCTGCCACGTTGCACTACCCGATCTGAGACACCCCGTATGACAGATAAATCAATATCGATTTTCTTTAAAAGCAATCGATGAAGCAACAAATTTTATTCTGTAGTTTAGATTAATTTTTATATGAGGAATCATTTGTTACACGCTTGTACCACCATTTCGTCCGCAACCAGCAAAATTTCTCAACTAAATGTAGAATAATCTAACGTTCATGGATCAATATATACTAATGCAAATTATGATTAATAGTTATAAATTCAATATCGACAAAATACGTAAAGTGTTCTACGTTTGGGGTGGACGGATATTTGTGTGAGTAATTGTATATACAGGGTGATTCGCTTAATTTGACAACTCAAAATAACTATTTCTTGTACGAAAAAATGCGTGAAAAGAAAGCTATATGATGTCAAAAGATCATACGCTGCAATGATTATCTCTTTTCTACATTACTTACAGTCAGAAATTTGAGGTATTGCTTTCAAGATACAGTTATTACTGTAGAAACTATTGACCGCACGCTATGCGCTTTTAGAAGAATTATTCTAAACATTTTGAAAATATAACAAGTGAGCTTTGTCAGAGGTCAACTGTCAAAATGATACTGTATCAATGTGTACCATTTGGGATGATTCTTCCACAAGGTCGTGGTTAGCATGTGAAAACATCAACAGTAATTACTGTACGTTACTTGTACAAATTTTGGATACTTGAAGTTTAGTTAAACGAAACACCCCGAAAGCATCAACGACTGAATACAGAAATACTGAATTACAGTAGGTCACGTATTGTGTTACTGTTACAAAAATATGTGTTACAGAAACATTATATTAACTGTACCAATAAGTAATCCACTATATTTTGTCAAATTTAATACTTACCTTCGAAGAAATCTCGGATATCAGAAGTCTATGCTGCTTCAATGATATTAGTCATTCTTCAATGTTCGCCGCTATTTTCATAAAATAAGAGGTATATAAAGACATTCTAAATTTAAGCTGTTCCACCAGTTTATTAAAATGAAATAATGAATTATTCATTGGTACGCGTAATATTATTTCCCATAAAAAAAAGTGTCACCCAATACTTATGAACAAGGGGACATGCGTGGTTCAAGCATCTACGAATCTGATTGCACGCGGACCCATCACTACACGTGTGTCCTCTGGCCGCGTGTGGATAGCCGCGCCAACGTACCGCTTGTGGGAAGAAGCCCGTGGAACGCCAGGTGGGAAAATGACGAATGTCGCTACATTAGGTACGGCGCCGCGTACACCACACAGAGATTACGTGATCTCGAGCGAAGGATGGCTACTATACCGTGACGGGCCGCCGGAACGTTTTTCATCGTTCACCCCGTTGAGTTTGAAAAACTTCTGTTTAGAATGCTGCACCGTGATTCGGAGAAAAATATGGGGCTGGCGTGCCCGCTGGGACCGCGTCGGAGCCAAAGGGAATATTCGATTATTCATCGGTTCGGGTTCGAAACCAAAGATGCCTGGAGACGTGAATCAGGGAGCGTAAAGTCTTGAAACGGTTCGAGAGAGTGTTTCGATCGAAGAATTCTCTGCTATTTATGCAAATTGTTCAACAAGGCGAAAGTCTCGGAAGATTCAAACATGTTCGATGTGTTGAAAATTACGAAAAATTTGGAGTGCTTAACCCATTTATTCACAGGTCATTTAACAATTACTAGAAAAATCGTTTTTGGAGTTTTGTTTATATTATAAGACGTATAAATGATTAAAAAAGAACTGTTCACGATATATGTAGTATTGATCAGAAGCACTATTTGATTCGAAGAAATTGTAGTAGTTACACTGGTAGACAAAATTATAAGACACCCTGAAAATTACTGTGATAGGGACTTAACATTATACTTATCTTAAACAGTGTTAAAGATGAACTAAAAACTATGTATTTTTAACTAAAAATTTTATAAATTAAACGAATATTGCAACAAATTTTCAATACAAACAAAAATAATACAATTTCACTTGGACAAAATTATAAAACATCAAACATTGAAAATAAAAAAATCTATTTAATTAAAAAGAATTATTAAATTTTTTTCATATTAATAATGGATCGATCCTCTTTCATCTCGAACTACCTGGATCATTCGATTGGGCAGCCTTTCGTCTAATTTTTTTATATAATTTTGATCCACGTTTCTCCACACACACAAAATCGCTACTTTTAATTACCTAATCTTATTGTATTGCTTGCCTTCATGTACTATTCTGCTTAGTTTTCCCCACACATTTTCTACAATATTAAGGTCTGGAAGCCGCATTGGCCTATCTAAAGTTGGTATATTTTCCGCATTACAACAGCTTTTTATAATTTTATTTGTATGAACAGCTGAGCTTTCATGCTGGAAAATGAAATTTTCTCCAGCTATTCTGCTAGCACAATTTTGAATTTGTTCTTGGATTAATTTTAAGTAACCAGTACTTTTCATTCGACAGTCAACAATCTTTATTTACGTCTTTCCGTTATAAGCAACAGTTGCCCATATCATTACACAACCTCCAACACACTAACGACGACTTAAAATTCCTTCACCTTTTCGAAGATCGTGGAAATAGTATTTCCAGCCACCAGGCCCATCCAAATTCATTTTTTTTTGTCAATAAAAAGTACTTTTCGCCAACGTTTCTTATACTGAAGCTGGCTAAGAATCGGCGTTATTCGTGCACTGCTATTAATGGTGATATAATAGCAAATTTTTTTGTCACATACTTTACTTCTTGAATCACACTTTTTACCGTTTTTACACACACTTAAACTACATTCAGCTAAAATTTGCCGAAGTACAAGGGCTGAATTTAACGCAATATTTAAAACCGTTCTTTTGTTTCCTGAAGATAAAACTTGTGGTCTTCCCGAACTTTATTTTTCCATATTTTTTAGGATCACGTATGAAATTTCGTATAACACATCAATTTCTCTTCATTAGTAATGAAACCTGTATTAAATTTTCTTTTTCTCATCCTCCAGGAATTTACAATTCCAGGCAGATTCGAAAAAGAATCCACGCGGTCGAACGCGACAGTACTGGTCGGAGTTTGTTAGGGACAGTCCAAGAAAAAAAAGTGAGTCAAAGGTGGTTAGCATTAAATACATAGTGTCAACAACATTTCTGCATATATGTTTAAAACTAAGGCCGAGCAACGATTATATGTATAGGAAAAAAATGATCCAAGTGTTGACCTTGATAACAGATTTTAATCGAATAATTACCATATGTTGGCAGAATTAAATAAAAAGACAGAAATGAAATAAAAATAAGGTTTCTCTAACAATGATTTTATCGTGTTAAAAATCAATTAAACGTTACTAAATGTTATAAAAATTTGTGCGTCGTATTATTTTGTACATCCGCTAATTCCAGAAATGCATAAATCGACGGTCCATTAATATTAGTCAACATACCAACGCATAAAAATTTCACAATTTTCTTTCAATTAAACAAGTAAAATATCTCCTTGTACTCGTTATCCTAGGCATCTTCAACAAACCGAAGAATCTTCTCGAAACATAGCACGCTCAGAAGCGTTCGTACGCAAATGAGAAAACGCAGGCAGAAGGCTCATCCCACGAAACAAGAATACAACGCCCGGATAACAGCTCTTCCTTCGAGGCGGTTCGAATAATCGAACGATTAGGTTAAACATTACACTTCCCTGGGTGAAACCGATCACACACGGTAATCGTAGGAAGAGCGATTAATTTAACGAGCGGGTCCGTAGCGCCACGATTCCTGATGTGTACTCTGGCATATGAAAGTACTTCCTGCGCGTTTCTTTCGACATGGTGGGACATTAAATGATTTCCTAATTGTCCCCTGCGAATCGCGAATTATTTGCGGGGAAACGGAATCGCAAAAACTGGCGACTAGTATCCCGATCTTCCCGGTCATCCGTAGGCCCCGTCACCGTACACGCTCTCGCACGGTGCGATCGTGACAGGCGTCATCGCCTAGCAGTCCCCCGTCCGTGGAAAGAATTCGCGAAAGAAACCAGAGTCAGTTTTTAGCGGCCTTGCCAAGGCTGCCGTCTTCTCAGAAACGGTGGCACCGCGGCAGCAAAAATCCGATCAACGGCGTGACAGCGATCGGCTTTAGGACTTATTGCGCGGACGCTTTGATCGCTCCCTCGACCTGGTCTCGGTGACGGTGTTGGACAAAAGTTATATCGAATAATGAATAAAATGATGACGAATGATATTTCTTTATAAATGGGGTTTAATGTCGCATCAACTGCTTTGAATTAGTTATTAGTAGGGATGTACCGACTAGGGTTTTGGCCGACTAGCCCGCTGATTGATTAATCGGCTTCCAAGAAGCCGACTAGTCGTCTCTGCCGATCATTTTCAAACACCGCTACAAAACCCTGCAGATCACGTCGTTTGTATGATACATAAGAAAATTTAATTAATGCGGCCCCAGTTACCTTTATTAGATGAAAAGATTTTGAAGTTGTGATTATTCAAGATTACGAACCCAAAGAGCAAAACTGTTTAACATTGTTTGTTATATTTATTTTGTTACGTCTCGTTTCTTCGTTTTAAAGTCGTTTTTGTTAAGATAAAATTAAGATATAATGACCGAAGTTCCTAGTTAATTGGTACATATTTAGTTCGTTTCAATATATAATGAGTATTATTTTCAATATTTTATGTAATAATTATAATACATACAAATATGTATAAGATACTATATATTCAAAAATCGTAAAATTATACTAATGACAGTGAATAAAGAACATTGTATTTTTATTTCTGTGCCTTATCAACATATAACTAATACTGAAAATTCAAGGCCGATCAATCGGCCCTTTTTGCCAACTATTCGCAGACTACGAAAGTGGCTAGATATTCGACTTAACTGACAAATCGGCCACTAGTCGATACATCTCTAGTTATTAACGACAGTCTGGAACGAGTAGGCTATTGTAATTTACATTATTCTGTGATTTATTTCGTTTCTTTGAGAAATGTTAGCATCTTAAGGGTCTTGTCTGCTGTAAAATTATTTCCTAATAACTTGTATGCCGCTGGTCGGCGATAAGTGCAGAACTGATTCGGTCAATAAAATGCTACCGCTTGTCATTAACCATTTCGTTACTGCAGTACATTTTTGGGAACAATATTTTATGTAAGTACCTTGTAATACTTTTTGTAATAATAATAAGTACCCTACGAACTACATATACGAGATGCATGAGACGAGTCGACAGTATATGCAGGATGAATCGCCTAACTCGCATATAAATAACTCCGAAATTATGTATTGGTTGAAAAATTGTTGTATATGAAAGTTGTACGGTTTTGAGGCGAGCATTTCGTGAGGTATGTATTTTATTTGTAGGTGGTTTCGTTTCGGAGATTTAAAGTTCAACTTCGTTTATTTAAATGGAATGTTGTATTTTTTATGATAAAGTACAAAAGAATGTGGAATTTAGAATGGAAAAGTATTAACAACTATTGGTCCCAAATTCAGTAGTTAATGAGATATTTTGAAACATACATAAGGTCAATGTCCCTATTTCTAATCACGTCCCGATTTCGGCTCAGTACGTATATTTTTTATTTAATGTAAGAAGTTAAATAATAAATCAGTTATACAAAGAATTATTTAAATTAGTTCAGTATTTCCATACAAACTGCTACGGCCCGTTGATCAATAGATGGCACCATTTTAATAGAAATAAATTTATTAAGTGTGTCCGTTCTAAAGAAACGTGATCTGAGCGGGTGTTTTTGGTTTTGACACTTCTATTTTTGCTGAGCAGAAATAGGAACACGCTCGTGAGCAGAAATGTGAGCATTTTCCTTTTCGTTAAACAAAGATAGGGACATTTTATTAAGTTAAAATATTTTCAGAAATGCTTTTATTTAAATTTGATTATAAAGGGAGGTTCAAATTTTATATCTAATAACATTTTTTATCGATTGTTGCATAAATAAATAATAAAAATCAATCTCTGCAATAGCAGAACTTTTATATAATTAGAAATAGGGACATTGACTTCAATTGTTGCACCATAAATGAGAAGCATATCCAACTTCTCACTATTACTAAATTTCATTTTCACTGGTTAAGTTTCACTGATCACTAGCCCATGATATACTCGATACTGAACTACAGGTGTAAACAGTTACGATGAGGTAGGACTACCCGTGTTGATAAACATCGCGATGTACCGCTGCTTTATTGAAATTTTCGCTGATATTCAATTGCCAATTTGATATTACACGATAAAAATTTTCCGTAAACGAAGCAAAATATCTCGTTAACCACTGAATTTAAGACCAATAACTATTAATACATTTTTATTTACAACTCCACATTCTTCTGGACTTTATCATACAAAATACAACATTCCAATTTAAAAAAAAAACGAAGTTGACCTTCAATATTCCAAAATGCCTCCACCTACACAGAAAGTACATACATTATGAAATGCTCGCCTCAAAATCATGCAACTAATATGTGTCTAAGATTCTTATGGCCTTCTTGTGCAGCGAATGTAATTCAATGCTTGGATATAATTAGCTACTTTCATCAACCGAGAGTAATTGTAATTTCTTCAAAATAGAAAATTCAATATTAGTATTATCAATGGACTGTAGATTTGTCCTACTTATGGAATCTGTAAATATATAAAATTCAATACAATAAACACTTCAATAGAGTGGGTGTTTCGTTTTATTCAAAACCTTTTCGCGTAGATTACCTACACACTAAAACGAATTACTATGGCATACAACGAGTTGAGTTTTATTTGATCGTATAAGCTGCATTGTATGTATTGAAGTTACCATCTGAAACTTTGATGTGCTCCGGTCGAGTAGTTTTTGAGTTATAAGCTCATTAAGTGAAGGTTACATCTATTTTTATCGACAAAAAGAATATTCTCAATTTCACAGATTCGCGTTCAAATAATACCTGCGAAAGAAGGTTAATATAATCATACCTACAAAAATGCAACGATTTTAAACTATAAAATTTCGATTTTCACAATTTGTAGTCTAAATGAAACAAACAGATTTCCCTTTCAGACCCGCCTTCGGAAATTAGCCTATAAAAATGTGAATTCGCAGAAATAACCGCAGTCTACTCATCGAAATAGCAGTCTCGGTAATGTTAATAATTTCCATGGTGACAGGCACACGATCGCCGGGTGTCGTTTTTGCCACGTGGGAACGTCAGGTCGAAAGGCGAATATTAGCTACCGAGCCGAGAGACAGACTGGATTAATTTAATTTGCGGTGATCCAGCAGGATTCGCATCCGTCCTAATGACACGATAATATTCGGATGTAGTCGCGTCTGGGCAGACACAAAGTTCAAAGGTCACTGTACCGCAATCATGCGAACGGGTCACGTGTATAGATGGACAAGTGCGCGGTCCCGGACGAAGAGGAAGAGAAGAGAAGCTGAAAAGTATCGTCGAGAAACGCTGATAGAAAGCTGAAACGTTGACATTTATACTTTGATACACGTTAAAGTCATATCTCTTAACGTAGACTCTTGATAATTTTGAGATTGGACCAATACATTTGAAAATATGACAAATAAGTATACAATGAATGGACTCGCGAATTTGTATTTATTGGATATCATTACACTGTCTGATTTATATGCGAATTCATACAGTGACCGGGCAAATGTATGAAAAATCCACATCAAATAGAAATTTGTTCGTTTTATTGAAAAACTTTAATGACTTTATGTATACAACTAGGGACAGTAGTATACAGCTTAAATAGGAGTGTGCAAGTACTCGAATTTTGTGTCAAATAATGTTTGGTCGGTCGAGCCAAGTCGAGTGTTAGAATTATTCAAACTACTTGAAACGGTTCGAATCTTGAAATTTGAAAAATGAATTTTCAGCTCGAAAATTGTTGAATTATTCGATACATTCAAACAAACCTTTAACTTTTGAGTTGCTCGAATGATTCGAATATTTAGCTATTTACTATCAAATACAAATTTAACTGTAAGGAAGGAAAATATAAGAGTCTAATGTAATGCTTCTGATTTATTTTCATGTTTTCAAGAACAAAACATACTTCCTCTACGTAATCAGTTAATGATTTTGTACGGGCAAATTTTTTATCTAAATAAAAATTTTGAATAACGAATAAAAGATAGAAAAGTTTTATTTGATATTCGAAGTTCAAATAAGAGAAGTATCATTTTTCGACGAGCGTCGAATGAATAAATTTATTCGATGAGAATTATCCGACGTAGAAATAGAAGATACTTTTTTCAATCAAAATGTTTTATTCGTAGGATCGAATAAAATGTTCTTCTATTGTCCGTTCCGTGTAATTCGAGCAATTCGAATATTTACGAATAACTCGAAGGTTAAAGATCTATTCGAATATATTCGAGTAATTCGAGAATTTTCGAGCTGAAAATTCATTTTCAAGTAAATCGAAATCATTACGAGCGCTCGAATATTTGAGCCGTTTGAGTTTCTCAAATAGCTCGCATTTTTTTCAAACAGTTCATTGATTTCAAGTAGCTCGGAAAATTCAAACGCTCGACTTGACTCGAGCAATCGAACTGAGTTTGACTCAGCTTGTAAATTACGAGTACTCGCACACCGCTAAGCTTAAAGCTGGGTATCCATCAGCCGCGCAAAACAGTTGCGAACGTTCGCGAACGGGAATTCGCTTCGGTGGAGACTACAAGCGTTCACGAACAGCAAACATTCACATACATTCCCGGTCATTTGCAAACGTTCCGATGTGCGCCGCGTTTAGTGGAAACAAATGGAGGTAGGTGAATCGGATATCCACCAAATGTACAATTCGAACAAACATTTGCGAATGTTCGGGAACATGCGCGTTTGCTGGCTTAAGGATACTTATTTTATAGAATTTCGAATATTGTGATTATTTCTGCAAATTCATACGTTTGTAAACATACATATCAAGTGGAAAATTGTTCTTTTATTGAAAGATTTTGATGCATCATTTTATGAAATTCTATTAGAATATTTCTTGTCTTATATTTCAAATACTGTGGGGATTTTTCTACAAATTCATACTTTTATAGACGTAAGTATCAAGTATACAGTAGGAAATACATTCTTATTTGCAAATAAAAAACCAGTGTTTATTTCGGACGTACTAATCCATACCAGTTATAGTGGCTAGTAATCGATATTCTAGCAGAAGAGATTTTGTAATTAACAAATAACTCCGCCATTTTGGAATATTTTTGCTTTTTAAAAATTGAAGAATAAAGCTGAAAGCTACATTTATAACCTCTGAAAATGTGAAACTTTTCATTTAGTAATTGCCTGTGAAAACAAATTCCCAAACTAAACCTATTTTTAGACGCCTCAGGATAATGTACAACGTGTTAACTTTTATTTATATTATTCATTTCCCTTTCAACAAAATTACTACCACTGAAAAATGCAACAGCGGGAAGAAACGTACGGGAAGTGGTGAAATCTCGACACCGAGAGCCAAAATCCGTGGTTTCTTTTCGTTCGTTCAGTGTTTCAGTCGCGAAACGGAATTACACTGAGCGACAGTCGGTATAAGCCGAGACTTAGCTGGATCCCGTGTGGGAGAGCACGGCGAGCACGAAAGGATCGTGAAGAGGGAACGAAGATGAACCAGAGCGTCGAACAGAGGCGGAGCGGAACAGAACCAGCGGCAATAATTCTCATGTTTTAGAGAGGCAATTTCGAGTCGAGTATGCGCGCACGAACAGTGAATTTTCGAGGGCTGTACTTTTCGATAATTTACGCCAACGAGGCTCAGCGAGTTTTCTGGGAAGCACTTCTTCGCTCGGCGCATCTTCGCCACTGCGAGTCTCGATCGGTTGCACAGCTTCGAATTTTTGTACACAAATCGAGGCGGAGGGGGGGTTTTTTGTTTTGCCGCTATATATATATATATATATATGTGTGTGTGTATACATAAAAGGTAACAATCCTAACTGTTGGCCAACAATACTGCATCAAAGGGCCATCAAAGGGCCATCAAAATGCCAACAACTCCACATTTGTACGAATTGCTGTGCCACCGATACATTTTGTATAATCATCGGGAAGATTCGAATTCGAAGCGATCAAAAGACCGGTGGTTGCACGGGGTTTCCAAGTTTTTAACGACGATACGTGAGAAGTACAAATTCCTTGGAAATTTCCAACGTCGTTTCGTACCGAGGTTTCGGCGATTTCGTTCGGCATATAAATCGCGGTTTCGAATTTTAATTCGAATAAAATATCATTCGAATAACGCCCAACTCTGATAGCAAGTAATAGATTGTTGAGATAGAACGTTGAGACTAAAAAGTTCAAAAGAATCTAAAGAAAAATATCTAACGCCATAAAAGTTCTCGAAAATGAAAATGACACGACAATGTTAACCCCTTGCCATATCATTTAGCCCGGCAAAATCCTGGTGTGCATGCAGGAAATGCTGAGTTTAGGTTCCCTACCGCTGAGACTTTTTAGATTGTAACCCCTATATTATCTCCACCATAAACATACCAAATGTCTAATACATATAAGACTCGAAATTGACACCACGAGTCAACTCCTGACATTCACGTTTGACCCGAAATTGTGATCGCGAGTCTGACTCGTGACATCCATGTTCCACTCAAAATTTACATCACGAGTCAAAGTACGGCGAGGGGTTAAAAAGCGCTGCAGGTGCGACCCGTGTCCGATCGAAACGGGAGCGAACAAAGGTAGAAACAATGAGCCAATTTAATAACAGCGGTGCGTGCGGTTAGCCACGAAACTGAGAAACGTTCAGCTGTTCAGCCCTGACGCGGCATACGAACAGTGTATGTGTGTGTACTTGAGGAAGGTGGAACGGAGCGCGAAGATGCTGAGAGTACCTGTACTTAGCGTCGAGGCATTTGCGTCGGATAACACGGGGCTGGCGTCAAAGTCGAGTACGTGGAAAAGTATGCTCGCGGAGGGTAGTGAGCAGTCCTGGTGCCTGGATGCAGATGATCCGAGATTATAGACATTAGGGACATTAGCCTCGGCGCTATACGATTCTCCGTTGCCCCGCGGTGCACTCGGTGTACGTATACCTCACACACGCGTTCATTTTGCTCCGCATAACCGGCCGGGAGGATCGTCGCCGCTTAATATGCACTCTTCCCGGCGAGTAAGTGATTCAAACCGCGTAATTTGCGAATTTCAGTCCGCGTGTAAGTCACGGGGGCTGCTGTCGCGGTTATTGGACCGGGACGCCCTTGCACGCGTTCCACGGACACCGAGAGCTACCCTAAGGAAATCGACTTTTTGAACGGCGACCAAAGCGATCTTTGAACCTGGACAGGGTTAAACTTTACTTTCACGGACCAAAAATTAGTGATTTTTTTTTCATAACTCCTGGTAGTGTTGAACAAGTAGAATCTGAGAATGCAAGTTTTAAGTTTAGGAATCCATCGGTTCAAACGTTATATATAAAGCAAGAATTTTTAGCTTACTTTACAGGTTAGTTTAACGCCATATTGACTTCTATACAAAATTCGTCCAATCAGTGGTGTCACTGTTTGTAACCTACTCTAATCAACTCAGAATCAGTATTTCACTTTGAATAAATGTTTTCTTTATTCGTAAACAGACTCCAAGCAACTCAGAATCAGTATTTCGATTTGAATAAATAATTTTTTTTTTTCGTAAACAGGCTCTAACCAACTCAGAATTAGTATTTCGATTTGAATAAATCGGGAAAGTAAAGTTCAGCCCTGGACAGTATTGGGTAATATATTGGCTTGGCCAAAAAGTTCATGTGGTTTTTGGCGATACATGCTTTCAGTCAGTCTGAAACGCAATTAACCTTAGAAATCTTGGAAAGCACATGATTATTTGGTAGCGAAGATACACTTTAATCAAAAAACTTTGACGATTGGATTAGTTTTACAATTTTGGCACAATTTTTGAAGTGGACATCCCATTATATCCATGTCTCAACCTAATAGAATGTTCCAAAATCTTCCGGTACATTAATATTAATAGAGTATGTATTAAGTATATTATGTGGTTTTAAACGAAGTATAGTGTAACAGAACGTCCATCAAAAGATCTGTTCTTTTTGAGATTATAAAGGTCGTTGGCATAAAATATCGTTTCACGTGCTATTGACATAAAGATATTAAATAAATTATCGACAGACGTTTTATTTTCCAATGGTATTATCACAGAATAAGCTCTAAATAGACTTTCTTCTTCAGCATAGGTTCTATCAATAAACAAATATCTCTCACAGAAAATTGAATATCAGCTGTGTTAAAACGATACTTATAAGCTAACACAATGTAATAAACACCCAAATGTAAAAATGTGAATTTTAAACATGCTTTAGACCGGCGCTGCATCTAATTCACTCGAATTCAGAGTTATAATTTTTATGGAAACATAAAAATGTTTAGAAAGACTGCTGTATACCTCATTTTCATCGAACGAATTTGTCTTTCTTATGAACAGTCAATTCGAATTTATCCTGTGTGAAAACATCATTTTAATCCCAACTATTGTTAGTGCAGCTGGGTCAATTTAGGTTCCTTCACCAAGAATTTACAAAGCACAACCAATACAACCAGGAAATAAATAACAAAAATAACCAGTGCAAATTACTGAATACATAAAATATTTGTAATTTGCAAGTACAGGTGTTCCTTTCCTTTCAAAGATTAATTAATAGTACTACTTTAAAACTGATTGAAGCCCTCATAAATGATATAAAAATTATATACAGGGTGTTAATTTTAACTCGAGCACCTAAATTATTTCCGCTGCTATTGAAAGTAAGAAAAAATGACTAAATAGGATGTATATGGTTTTAATGCGTGCACCTAATGGTAATAAAGAAATCCTGTGAAAGTCATTTAACGGTTTTTTCAAGGTCATCGTATTGTTTTGCATATTAACATGTATTTTTTATAATAACATGACCTTAAAGGCGAAGAAAACAGCTTCAGTTTGAAGAATGCAGAGGTAAATAAACGTAATGAGTAAAAGAAATTTTATCGCCATCAGATGCACGCCTGAAAACCATGTACATCCTATTTAGTCATTTTTTCTTACTTTCAATAGTAGCGGAAATAATTTAGGTGCTCGAGTTAAAATTAACACCATGTATAATAATGTAGAATGTAATAATCTGGGTCAACTTGATGAGGAACTACTTCCTCACCGATTTCGATGATTTTTTAATATGTTGTAGAAATCAACATTCTGAGCAATTTTTTCCTTTCACACAAATGTTGATCAGGCCTAGATATTCACAAAGAACTATCGGTACCATTACAGTGAAGGTAAAATTGCTGTTTGGGGGACCCACCTTCGATAATCTTGACCTGGACATACGTTGTTGAGGTCATCCTCCTAAGTGACCTTCAGAAGGGTTTATCCGCCGGTTGTTGTTTGTTAAAAAAGTTAGTAAGAAAAAAAGATTTGACCGTACATTCATACTGGCAATGAGTAGAAACGGAATGCAATGAACAAACGTGTGAGCCAAGTCACTACCCAGTGTTAACCACGCACCCATGATCCCGCCACACACCACCCAGTGTTAACAAGGCAACCCAAAACATGAAACTAGTGGTACCAACAGTTTTTTACGAATATCTCGGAAACTAGGGCCGACCAATATTTTCGTGAAAGGATAAAGTTGTTCAGAATGTTGATTTTTATAACATATTCAAAAATCGTCGAAATCGGTGAGGAAGAAGTCCTTTGACATGTTCACCATAATCTATAATGATATATGTAGAATATTACTACAGACCCAACTCCACAACTTGTAGTGGTAGTATCTTCCATCATTCAAAAATGAACAGATTTCCACAACTGACATCGAAAGTTTTCACAGTTTCTTGGATCGTTTGCACTCCATATGTTACATCAAATCTACCGACAGAACTATCGCGCTACCTTAATAAAGCAAGAGAAACGTGAAGAATATGCAAAAAAATAAACTAATCGAGTTACAAAGACTCGGACCAACAGAGAAAGGTTCCAGGAACCACGTCCAGGTTCGTCTAATTGCACCTAACTATACCGGATGTCAGACAAGTATTATTTGCGATAATATGATAGACACAGACGGCTAATTCCCTCATCATTTTATAGGTAATTTCCTCGAACCCCACCTCGTTATCTTCATCATATTCTTATCCTCGTCTTTGAAAGAAGATCCCCGTACGGGCTTCCTACGCCATAACTTTATTCCCTGGGGGGGGGGGTACGAAGAAAATAGGAAAGAAGCCAAGAATTCAGTTATTCAATTATTGTTCTGGTACCGAGTAGTGAGTAACGTACGCTAAACGCGTAAATAAGCTTTCTTCGCATCCACACTCTGTGGAGGAGGCTGAAGAATGTTTGAAAGATAAGTTAAAGAAACACAATATTTAGCGTTCTGAATAAATATGTTAAAATATCGAAACTACGATTATGATAGCCTGAAAAAGTATGGAATGTAATTTGTATGACGATGCAAATCTATATGAAATATTTGACTAATATTTAAGAATATTTTTTATGCGAAATATCTTTACCTCGTCAAAAGTGAACAAATTAAATTGTTATAGAAGAACGTAGGTGGTATTTATTAAGAAACAATATCGATAAAAATACTACGAGCAAAGTTGAATGAAAAGGTCTATATTAGCAGCCTTTTTTTAACTTCCGTTGTACTTTTACGCGTTCAGATGAATATCAGTTATGTAAGACAAAAAAAGTATATCATGTAGTAAGACAATACAGGCGTTTGGTTGGAATTAGTTTGAGTTTAACAGTGCAGAAGATTGCGAACTCGAGTTCTAAAGAAAACTTAACGATAGGAGAGCTATTCCAAGAATATTCAAAAAAACCTATTCAATTCGGTAAATAGCAACTGAACTGATAGTCTCAATTATTGAAAAATATTAACATTTTACCTTCGACAATGTACTGTATCTAGACACTTATAGACGGTAGTGTACATATTCAAAGCGATTCGAAGTGCTTCAGATCCCATCACTAGTTCCAACCGTGAGGGGAGGCAAGATTTCGTACGTCGCGGTACCAATAGAATCATCAGAAAAGCGCATCCGCGAATTATGAAATCGAAGGAGGTGGGAGTAGTGCTCGCGCGAAGCCGTAACATCGGACAAACTAGAGGGCAGGCTCACCAAATGGAATCAAAAGACGAATCAAGCATTGAAAAGTACAGATCTAGGGTCGGCTATCCTGTAATCTGCCGCTGGTTACACGGATCCTAGGCTGATTGGTAACGACCGAACCCGTGGTTCGAGACGTGTACACGCCGCGGAGCTGCCACGTAAGGTCGTTTACCCTTCTCCACCGCGGAGGAATCTCTTCATCCTCAAGTAGCCGGCAAGACATGGTTTATCTTGCTCCCCGCGTGCAATATCTTCGGCTACCACTCCCGCCGGCTGGGTGACTCTCACGAGTGCTTTCGATTCGATCGTCGACAAAGTGGATCCGATGGATGCCTCTGGGATGACTCAACGTTCCGCGAGAAGAAACCGAGATATTTCATTTTCACCGTGACGCGCCGCGCGCACGGAATACAATTACAAAGGGATTAGAGTTATCCGAAATCTCCCTTCACCTCTATCACGTTCCTCTTATTTCGTTCGTAACCTCCAGCGCGTCCGCCTTTTTATTTCCATTACTACTGTACTGTGAATTTTACGTGAAAAGAGTATAGCAAGAGGGTTAAAAGTACCACTAGACTGAAGTGAACTTGTAATGAACCATTTGATAGATTAACAAGAAACAACCATTTGTACCAATTTTCAACCCTCTTTTCAATTGGCCTAACCCCTGCATGATGCCATCATTCGCAATGTGAGCAGTGTGTTTAGGATTATTGTAACACTGAAATTCAAAACTGTTTACTAAAACTAATTTTTTTGCGCTTAACCGTTGCCTGGCGATGCCGGGTCATTTCTGCGCCTCGCCTGTGTGGATGGCAACCCGATATGCACCGGCATATGGGTGTACACCGACGAACAAACTTGGCTTCTGCTAGGAGAAAAAGTGAGGTAGGCAAAGGGCCACCTAACATTCGCTTTAACATTTATTTCAGTACTTGAAATAAATTTACTAAGTGGTAGGAGAGTTGTCTTCTACGCCACTTTCTCCCCTAGCGAAAGCCGAGTTTGCCCGTGAGGGTAGAGATATCGGTGTGGTCTCTAGTCGTGCATCGGTATGTATCTCGCTCATTTCTTTTCAGTCTACACTTCCATATTCGCACTTTACCTATGTTTATTCCTATGTTACTGTTAAACAGGGACAAAGAAATGAAGAAGTATGTATACAAATTCATTAAAGAATACTATTTATTCATTATTTAAATTTTCATTGCATTGGGTACATATAATTTTTGTCTCTTTTCTAGAATGGAAGCAACATTTTATAAAAGAAACAAATATATGTACCCGATGCAAAGAAAATTTAAATCATGAATATTACTTTTTATTGAATTTGTATAGGTACTTTCTTATTTTTTTGTCCGTATTTAACAGTAATATAGGAATAAAAATAGATAAAGTGCGAGTATAAAGATGCATCGGCTGAAAACAATTGAGCAAGTGTATACCGATGCACGATTGGAGACCACACCGATTCAACACATATGCCGATGTATATCGGGTTGCCATCCAGACAGGTGGGGCGTAAAAAAGACCCCGCTTCGCAAGGGTTAATTTCCAATTGTCTTTTAATATTTGTGAATATTCACGTTTGTCTAAGATCCCATTGATAATTACGAGATTTCTAACACTAATGGTTCTCATACACCCCCACACCATTAAGTATATACCTACTGAACCATTTCCATGCTTCACTGCTGGACATAGATTTTTAAAATCCATTACTCTACTCACTTTTCTCCTAATCTCGTGACTTCCATTTGACCCAACCAGTTTTGAAAACGCATTATTTTATCAGACGGAAGCAAATTCAACATATGTGATTACATTAAAAAAAAATATTAAAAATAAACAGTATTACAGAGATTTTTGTGAACAGCATGCAACAGCGTTTACAAGACGTAACAAAGGCTCGTAATGAACCAACAAAGTATTAAAAGACAACTATTAAGTTCAAATACGTTATTAATATTTAGTCCTTCGCGCACTTTTGGGACGTTCATACAGTCGATATTTCTAAGAAACACTTTATAAATAGGTATTGTTTACATTATCGGATGCTCTTTCAAATTTTACATGCATAATAAAGACACTTATATGTTACTACTGCAATAAAATAATCTTTGGAATTTGTAACGAGACTTCATTTCTTTTAAAAGACTAAGCATTTCATTTGAGAGTGTTCGAATACTTTCGTGACTCAATGTACACAGAACGATTTTGTATACAGTACCGGACAAATCAATTCAGACAAAGACATTTTTCGTTGTATTTGTTGTTATGGTGATGTTACTGAAGTTCTGCCCCACGATACAAAATATAAAATAAGTTTTATCTGTATATAGCTAGACAAAAGTTTTCGGACGCTTCATTCACAACCATAAATTGTAATCTGAAACAAGAACTTCACGAGAACATTATAATGACACCTTTATTTTATCTATTCTCGGATGGTACGACGTAAAAATTCAGCAAAAATTTTAAAAGAAAACATCCTCGACGTTTCAAGTGGAGTGCAGTCATCCATAGTTTCGCGATTTGTGGACATTCCCAAATAGACGGTACATTCAACAAAATAAATAATTTGTTCGAGAAGAAGATTTAGAAAACATATCGAGTATGGGCGACCTAAGACAACAACAATTACAAAAGACAGACGTTAATTATTTAATGTAACGTCAATAGTATCCTTAATTCAAATACTACAGGAAACGGTTTTTATCCGCAAACATTTGTCCGGTACTGTATGAAGGTAAACGAATGTGTATATACGTAGCAGGTTATAAACATTGCGTGGAATGCATCCGAAGTCTGAAATACACTGTTTGGATAAATAGAACGTTCCAATGAACGAATACTCGGTTAACAAAGCGTTTCGATAATCCAGGCTCCACTGTACAGTGGACTCTAACTATATTGCCATGGGCTGTAGGGAAGTAAAATGGCAATGAGTTCAGAGCCCCCTCCATGCTAAGTTCTATCTTAGAGGTTACGAGGAGCTGGTTACGAGTTGATGCACCGGCGTACGCAATGTGGTGGGAGAGCGAACGTGTGGTCGACAGTACGTGTGAGGGGGATGTGTCTCGCATGGCAATATGTTTAGTGGCAATATAGTAAGAGTCCACTGTATATTCTAAAATGGAATCGAACATGAACAGATATTATTCTATCGTTTAGAGTAATTTTAACAGGAAGAATTGTCCACCTCTCAGTTATACCATCAGTTACGGGACACCCTGTATTTTCCCGGTGTACAAACGCGTCGGTGCAGTACGGTTAGTTTTAATCAACACGGCGATCTCACTCCCGCTAACGAACCAGTTTAGCCCCCCGCCCTCGGTGTGCTGCTCGCGGTGCACTTTAATTATCCAGCACCGGATGATCGAGCATTCAAAATACTTCCTGATCGTACCACCGATAGGATCGTCGATCGACGATTGTCAGCGTCACGCAGCAACGCAACAACACTTGCCTATGCGTGGAACGCTACCCATGACACGATGATGACCGGTTATCGGGCAGCCGGTAATTGAAATCGTAAACACAGACGGTAATGACCCATTGAGTTTATGCATTCGCGTCGACGCCGTCTGCGGTTGAGGTCCTGGACACCTCAGGACCTGACTCCATCATCCTTAAACCGCTACAACGCGACCGTGTGGTTTTCTCGATCGATTCTTTATCGCAGCTTCGATCCTCTTCTTGTGCACTGGCTAATAATGGCTACGCTTGCATCTTTCTTGAGATAATTCGTTATAGTAATTCCTCTGTTTTTATAATTTGACATTCTCAACCGTTTTGAAAACTTCTCGGAATAAGGAATTAAAGGGTCAATAGGCTCTTTAATTCGGTTTGTAACTACTACATTGGTGCGTATGAAATGTCTATTGTTGAAGAACAACTTGCGCCCATGGATTAAAACGATATCTACTACAATTCGCATTGATTGTATAAAGTCGAATCTTCGTTACGTTATAAATGACCTGATATAATTCTACATATGAGCAATTTTTTTTTTTAAAGTAATTTACGATCAGCCTTGAAGATATTTGTTTAAGTTAGTACTAAGTTGTAATATTAAAATCAAGGCACTGAAAAATCCTTGTCAACTAGTCAATAGAAGTTCAGCAACTAAATGGACTTCAGTAATTAAAAATTAAAAATGTTAAGTATCTCAAACCAAGGGAAGTAGACTTATACCGCTTCAAAGAACCAACTCATATTTTGTAATTACATCAGGGATAATGGAAACGTTAATTAGTTTAAACTGGCATTCATTTCTTGCGAAAATTAACGGATCCTCTTACTAAAATGTTAAGTGAAAAAGCATTCTAAATCATTCTAGGACACGTTGACACTTAGAATTCATTGGCGAAAATCTCAAAAAATTAAAAATCGTAAACTACAGATTTCTTTGTCACTGCTGCTATCAAAAATAGACTACAATGGAATGTGAATTATCGGTAATCGATCGCCTAAATATCGTTTTGTGATATATATTAAATTTTTAGTGAAATTTACGTAAACCCTCAAGAGGTTTTAGCCTCGCTCATTATTTCTTAAAAAGTTATTAATTATTAAATACAGAGTATTTTCCAAACCAATTTCGCTCCCACAAGGACGAATTTGGGAAATTTACCCGATTAAAAGTTTACAGAAAATGAATTGCAGAAACAAAATAAACGCCATAATCGCAATATTTATTATTTTAGTGTATGTTCAATGTTCAAAATTCATTTCCTCTGAACTTCCACCTCAACCAGTTACGTGCGAAATTTTCGGCCCAATGTCATTTTAAGGTCATAGTGTGATACATTGTTGGATACATTTTGATCTCCTCTTTGTAATGGCAAACAAAAAAATAGGGCATTTCATTTAAAAATCGTTACCATTAGAAAAATTTCAGAACATATGACCTTCAGATATGACCTTCAATCTTATAGCCTAATTTCCCCCCTAAAATACACTAACTTTCTCCCGAATCATTTTTTTGTATCTCGACAAATAAAAGAATGATTAAGGGTGGCAAAGTTAAGTGAGATACGCTGTATATCCGCCGTCGGTCGTGGTTTATTAAAAAGTTGTTTAGATAATACCGATTCCGTTTTTCTTGAACTGTCTCTAATCAACTTTGAAGCTTGATACTAAACGGAGATGGTGAGAGAAAGTTAGTTCAAAAGGGTTAGGTTGGTGCAAGAAGTTTTTTATTCATCACTTGTTAATAGAAAATGAGCGACGTCTAAAACCTTCTGAAACGTGCACGGGGGAGTCTCCTTGACAGCATATGTCAAGGTGATCAGAGCTGCTTAACGTAAGTTTTACCAATTTTGGTTCTCTAGGATCAATTATTATCCGAGAGATCGCTCATTCGAACGGGTGTGTCCGTCTATTGGTTCAAAATAATAGGCATTTTGTTGTATCTGTATCACGGAAACCATCTGAACTTCAACGACAAGGATCACCAAGTGACCTTTAGGAATCAGCCGTCTGAAGAATCCGACCGCAAAAACCTATATGTATACAAGGATGAGGTAAGTCATCGGATGTAAGTTTGCACGTGCAGTACGGCATCCTAGCGTTAAGTGTAGCCCGCGTTTCAGGTACAACGAATATGACTCGAGGTACTATTCCATTCTACATTGATCAAGATTATCTTCGTCCAACGCGAATGTGGAGAACTGTATTCGGAAAGGTAATAGAGTAGGAAGTCACCAGGTATCGATGAATCGCTTATCGCGGAAGAAGAGAATCGAGAAGAAACGGAAACGTTTTAAAAATGAAACAAACGATCCCAACTTGACACAAAAACGATCTAATTGTCAGTCAAACAATGCCCAGTTTTCCTGAAACGGAGGATCGAAGAGGATGAATTTTCGCTCAGTGAACGAACGATCCCCCGCCACGAAGCCAAACAGCGAAATGGCCAACGAAAGGGAAAAAGCAGCGGGGCTGGTGCAAAAGATCCGCGCAGACAGTTTTACATCGGAAATAGAAGAGCAAAAGTTGTTCGACTCGCTGATGACTCAGACTGTGTTTCACCCTGAGAAGACCGAGTCCTTGACCATGGTTTCGCTCTCGTATAGGAATTAGTGGTAATTATATGGGGCTAGCACCTGCACGCACTTGCAAAAACCCGGTACGCCCTGTTCGCCTGTTGCTTCTTCGCCTCGTTCGGTCACGGCGATGACGGTGACTCAGGAATAGAGATGAGCATTAGACTAGAGTTAGGCCGTATCTACGCTTCGGCTGAACGGATCCGTCTAATACTGCGATTATCCTACTTGAGAAAGAGGCACGTTCGAAGCACTTTTGTGGAAATTTGTCAACAAGAACAGAGATGGAATATTGTTGTATGGAAATGGTCAAAGTGTCTATAACTGAAAATAAGCACGATTATAAATTTTTGCAGGTTGAGAATTTGTTTTACAAATGAAATCATTTATGGGGAATCAGGTCTAGTACGAAACTTCTGAATAACAGAAAATATAGTAAAAGATGCAACATGCTGAGAGCGGACACAAGAACAATGTAGTTAGTAGTAAAATTACAATGAGCAAATTACAATAAAAAATTCATCTGTAGGAACAACGAAAGAATACATACTTAAAATCGAGGGAAGTCAACAATAGCGGAACATACGCAAAGAAACTTGAAACCGAAAAACAAATATATAAAATCTGTGCATTAATGATAATACAACAGATATTACAGACTAACATACATTATAAATTACCTGTAACATAAAAGAATGTAAAAAAAGATGAGTCGAAGATATTTATCATTCAATCCATTAATTTGAACAATGTATTTGCTGAAAGTTAATTAGATCGAGTGTAGACTCAGCTTTATGTAGAATATGTTAGAATCGTGCACCGTAGCAGGAAATAGCAGGAAGCAGAAAGAAACGTGCATGGTTGAAAATATCAACCTCGAGCAAAACAAATGAAGAAAAAAGTAAAACAAATAAGAATTTATGCAGAAACGCGCGATGCAACCTTCACTGTTACATCAGTTGCCTACATAACATATAAAACACCCGTTTTTAAGTTAAAAAAAAATATGTTTAAATTGTGGACTTGTGAGTTCTTGTGTTGTTCATCCTTGACAGATTCAATGTGATAATTACACTTTAGAAATATCTTTTAAAAATTATAATATACATTTGACAATATACAATTATATTATTATTAGACAGTGGGTGTTTATCCAATTTCGAATTTTTATAGGATATTTATGCGAACAAGAAACAATAAAAACGTGTCATCTCAATGAATAGTTGAGTATGTACGAAACAAAACTTTCTCTTTGTAGAACTTCATTATAGTTTGTATTTCATTTTGTTTTCTGTAATAGGTCTAGTCTAAATGCATAAAATCATCGGTAGATTACGGATTTTATGCATTTATAGTGCATATAAATATTAACATTATTACAAGAATTTTAATGCTGTTCAATAATGGTTTGCCTTTTTGCTAGATCTAACGAGTCACTTAATAGAAGGAATACATGTCTATTTTATTCAGGTTTCCTACAACCAATCTATGAAAATGTCAATTTGCATAAACATACGCAATTTATCATCGGTTTAATAAAGATTATATCTACGCTGGTACTACTCAAGATCTAGACAGGAGTTATGTATTCAAATGAATACCGAGATATAAACGAAACCAGTACATGCAGAAATTATTCTGTAGCTAATGTTACTGAAGTAATACAAAACAATTACGTGAAATGTTATTTTAAAACAGGATCACGCGTGAATGCTCGAAACATTTATTACACTTAATATCAGCTTCGCGAAAACAAAGTATGTATGCGACTGACTTCCGCACAAGCTAAATAGTAAAGTTTACTGCTCTATTACCAAGCATTGAAATCACCGGTGCTGCGAATACATTAATAATGATATTATCACCAGAGGTTGCGACGTTCTCATACACTACTGAGAAAAAGTTTATATTCAGTCTATAACATTTAAATAATAAACCTTCGTCAAATAAACAAATTTAAATAGGTACAAATAAGTGCATCCATTAGCAAAAGCAAAAACAGTTTAACGGAGGATACTGCATTTTACAAAACGTAATCCATATCGCACAGTTTTCTTTATATCCTTTTCACAATTTTTTGCATATTTCCCCTACTTCTCTTCTATGTCTTAGCAATAATTTTGTACTAGGTACTAAAACTAAATAATTATTAATGGTATTATCTACGGTTAGGTAGAAAGTTTGTCAAAAGATAAAACTTCTATGAAAATCAACATGTGATTCGAAAGTTTTAGCCAGTAACATAAATAGGTTAAAGTGTCATAAAAAAAGGCACATTACAGATCCAAGTATACAGATGCAAGTTAATTAAATTTGTTTTTAACTATTCCACCATCGAAATATTAATTCAAACACGGATCGTATTTCGAAAAATTGTTCTTTTTATTCGAAGTACCTATGTTCATTCGGCATTAATACAACGCTGGGCACGGCCGACCAATAAGTAGATAAAGTTCTGGAGATATGATTTCGGAATCATCTTGAGTGTTCTTGTTATATGTTTCTGTTAGCCTACCACTTTATGATATGTTTTCTAAACGATACTTCGTTATGATATCATGCACAGTCGATTTCCTAATTAATAATAAAGCAACAATTTCACGAGAAGACCTGTCACTTTGTGATAATTAGACTACGGATGTTTATGCAAATTCTAACTTTTGCAGATAAATTGTGGAAAACCAGAAATTAGCAGAGACTGACCTTCTTCATCAATGATTCTATTACTTTAAAAACAAATTAATACATTTACTAAATATACTTGAAGTCTCTATTTTATTCAATTCTACACATTCACTTATGCTATAAATGCATAAAATCCGCAGTGTACTGATAATCACTTGTCTTCGCAAATCAACAGACGTGTTTCGATACAGGTTATAGTTTCGCCGACGTACTTACCACTGATCTCAGTATTCTTGGGAGTATACATTCAGATTTAAACATTTAGATACCTTGAATAGTTCAAAATACAGAAATGGCCGGAAACTTTTGAACATACTAGTTTAACAATTTTTTCAATAAGAAGATTCAAACTAGCAAACAATTTTATAGTGCTGCATTATTTTGGTGTTTCATCCGAATTCGAGAAAAAATATTAGGTTATCCGTTTAAAAAACTGCGCATGCATATCTCGATAAAAAAGCAAAGTAACAAAAAACAAATTACAGTATTGTATGTCCCCCTGGAAACCATGCAACATTGGTTTCAAAAATTGTTTCTTAGAACAAATAACTTACGAGTTATTTGAAATCGTCACGTTACGAGACTCACCCTGCATGAAATTGTATTGTTCATTTCAATTTCTGCCATTAGAATCGATCACGCTGAATATACTCAAATAATTTACGACCACCTTAATCTTTTTGAGATAATTCGGCACGTCAAGGCCTTCCACTTTAGCGTCCTTCTCCAATCTATAGTTTATCTCCTACCGATTATTTACGACCACGGGAAGATTTTCGAAGCTCTCTGATCGCTGAAAAATTCGGAGGAGTAACGTGGGCGTGAAAAACTGGCCGCTGTTTCGGCTGGAAATATGTATTATTTACACGCGTCGAAAGCGGGCGCGTTCGTAAATTTCAACGGTAATGCCACGTTTACGACTCAATACCGGGAACAAATTCCGGCACGACGTAAAATCAAGTCGACGGGGGTTGTACACGACGGGTTCCCTGACCAGTCGGTCAGCCCCCGCTGCCTCTTTCGTTTCGTTATTCCTTTTACACGCCACCCACCCGCTTCTGAATTCCACTTTGCACTAAAATTCGCCTGCCTCGAAATACACGCTCGGCCCAGGGACGCTCGCGAAATTAAATCGGCAGGTTTACGAGATCTTCCCTTCCTTCCACGAACGTTTCAGTGGACAAACTTTGTCCCGTTCGTTCGACTGGCTTGGGTAGGTACTTATTTCGCGCTTTCATAATATGTACAGAGTGAAACTCTCCAAATAAACCATCTGGACAGTTTTTTAAAAAACAAATTCTAATTTTTATAGACTAATTTTGGAAATACATTTTTAGGTGAAACCGAATCAATGTTTTCGTTAAATATTACTAAAGTCTTTCTTGAACTCTGTTCAACACAATTAGCTGTATCATAAATTCGTAAAAGCCACTGTCTAATAATTTTAAGGCTGCCGTCCACTTGAGAGTACTATTACGACATACAACAAACAAACAGACTATTGACATACAATTGAGCGATCCACTCGCGACAGTCAATAATCTTCTATCCGACAGTCGCTCGCCGAGAATAAAACAATTTCGTATTCCTGCGAGAACTGTCGCGCGAGAAACATAATGTCCGGCAAGAAAAATTGGTGCGAAAACGAAATCAACGATTTAATTACGATTTGATGTAATTTTGATTTAATTACGCTTACAAGGGAACATCGGGGACTGATACACTCCGATTTTGATGAAAATTTGCATAAATATTTATTAGACTTATCTAAAATTCCAAAAAGAATGATTTTTTCTAGTCACAACACACTAGAGTCTAGCTAGTGCATACGATTCTGAGAGTTCTGTCAGACAGTAAGCTCTCGGCGAGCGTTCTAGCGACTATCTGAGAGTAAAAACCCTCGAAGCTACTTTCAAATGGATACACAACGTGACAGTACTCTAGAGAGCAACGCGCGCGAGAAACTCTCAAATGGACGACTGCCTTTAATGTTAGATTGTAGATATTTATGCAAATTCAAATGTTTATACAAGGTGTTTCCGAACTGATGCTACGATCCGAAATGATGTGATTGTGCTGTTGGATGACTAACCATCTGTTAGTCTTGAATCAACAGAGCGGTAGCCTGATAACTTCTATGCATCCGCCGTTTCTCAAATACGTTATCCGTTATCGCGGTAATCGGCAACGAACCCTTCGTTACCCCGATGGTTTTTCCATGTACCGACCCTGCAATACAGAACCTCAAAAACCCGACCGTTCGCCGAGACAACTTTCACCCGGATTCCAAAGGACGCCATGATGTCTTTTTGCGATACCCCGATTTCCCACACAGCCCCTTTCCAAATTCCTAATGTCGCCAGGATGTCTTCCCATAATATCCCTATTCCCTAGGTTATCCTTTTCTAAACTCCTCAAACTCAGCGTCAACCCCCTCCATACCGGAACTCCTTTAAATACTGGTCCCAAACAGGGGATCACACAGTCATTTTCCGAACTTCAGCAACATCACAACGTCACTCTGTCCAATTGTATTCATATTTGTAAATAATAGTTAAATAAAACGTATTAAAACCTAATTCGGAGTTACCTCGACGACACCGTCATCGTTTCGTTTTCCATTTCAAAGTCTGGTTTTATACAATGTTCAGTTTTTCTCCTATTTACTTGCTAAGGGCCTAAGGTCATTCGGCTCCCTCATAATACTACTGTATATAAGATCCCCGGAAAGATGCGGAGGCCAGATCTAATTCAGACACGAGACTCGCAACATCGTCAGTAATAACTCAATTCCATAGTATAGTGTACTTAGTCGTGTCTAAATGCAAGTCGTTTGCCGTAAGCCTTGCAGTTTCTGAAATACATTTATTATATTGTCATCAGCGTATTATTGACTTGCCAACATACACGTACGTCTTAAAAAACGTATAAATTTACAAAAGAAAGCAAGTTCTCAATGTCTCGAGATTCTATAATATATCAAATTCCAGAAAGAAGCTTCTGATTTGCGAGCACTAGACGACAAGGGTAGTTTGTATTGGTGCGCATCTTTGCATCGAAAAACGCGAAGATCTCCGGGGACGATACACGTCGGATTGAATTCGAATGGCTTTTGGCAGCAGGCGTAGTCGTTATTCTGATTTATTGCAGCCGTTCGCGCTGCCAACGCCGACAGAACGACGTAAAACAATAAAGACAGGGCGAAGAGGGGGCCCCGCGTAGCAACATTAAATAACGAGACGGCCGTGGCCGTGAAAGAGATTCGATCTAAAGTGCCGGTTACAATGTTGTCGTAACAACTTTCTTCGTCTCCTACCGCGGCGATCTATCACGCCCGTTCCAAACGCACGCGAGAACCTTTTATCAATCTATCGCGGCGTGCGTCCCAGACGACCCACACCGCTCGCGCGCGATCATCTGCGAACACCCTTCTTCCTCGAACCGATTGCTTTCTCCGTGGAAAATGTGGAGAAATCATTTTCACCGACAATAGGAACAACGTGAATAGTCCGTCGACTGATGTTACGAGAAATGTGGGTCAAACTGCAAAAAAAGTTGCCTACCCACCGAATTCAATAATTTTGATATATTGTAAAACTCGACATTTTGAACAACTTTTTCTTATACATATAACGGGGGGAGTTACTTAGTTGCAGAGATATTCGCGAAAAACTGCCGGTACTAGCACATTGAATTCTGCCTATAGTTGTGTTTATTTGACTGCAACAGAGTAACGATTCATTCTTAACAGAGTTATTAACGTGAATGGATGTTTAATTTTATAGAATTGCAAATCGATTATTATAAGGCTTCAAAGTTTGTTAGAGACAGCTCGAGAAGAAAAATAAGTCAGAGTTGATTAGAGACAGTTATTTTTTTCTTGAACTGTGTCTAATCAACTTTGAAGCATTATACTAATCGAGTTGCAATTCTATGAAACTAAACGCCCGTTCACGTTAATACTTCTGCTAGATAAGAATGAATCGTTATTCTGGGCCAGTCAAATAAACGAAAGCTAAGGTTAAGCTAAACGAAGCTAATTCAATGCACTAGTACCGGTACTTTGTCGTGAATATCTCGGAAACTAAGCAACTCCCCTCGTTACAAGTATGGGAAAAAGTTGTTCAAAATGTCGAGTATTAAAACATATCCAAAAATCATACAAACCGGAGGGTAGGTAGCATTACTACAGTCTCACCGAAATATGTTATAATGTACTGAAGCAACGCGGGATTTTAATCTTCAAATGGGATCGAATGGATAATTCTTAAAGAACAAGTTTCGAGTCTGTGGCATTTACAGAACTAAAAATGTACTGAAAATGTACAGTTTTTACGTTTTGCGCTCCAACTAGCAGTGTGGCTGGTACAACAACTAAAGGTGATCTATTCCAAATACCAGCTGTACTGTCAACACATTATCTTCTTTCATTTTACCATAAAAATTAATGTAGTGGTAGGAATCATCGGGCAAGTGCGACGGTATAATTTTCAATATTATCTTTGTTCTGAACAGGTTCATCGTTCAATTTTTTTGGCGAGACTCCACAAATATAACACGTATCCAAATTACGTTACTTACTGTACGTAAACATGTATCCAAATCGATATAAACAACACATATCGTTAAAACACTTACACTCTCGTTTATAAGTATTGGGACAGTTAACGAAGTAAATGTAATAAGGCATTACGAATCTGTTGAAAGTGTGAAATAAACATTCTTTAAGGAATTAAGGCTAACGTTAACAGCAAAAAGCACTTATTGTTAGACTAATATAAAGCAATAAAAGTCGTTACAATTATATAGTTTTTATGAAACATCATGTTTGTTACACGCAAAGTTTGTATTACAAACCAGATGTCCCAATACTAATGAACAGTACCGTATTCTTGTCTCTCGATGAGTTTCAAAATGTTCGTAAATCCATTGAAACAGTGATGGATAACAGGTCCTCAATTCGAAACGTAAACACATCGATTAATGAAATAACATTTCAGTCCCACTGATAGTTTACAAGCAGTATTGACGGCTGACAATTTACCAGTGGTTCTCAAACGAGCATACAGAAATAGATAAGTGACTTACCTTTCAGCTGCGTCGACTCGATGGCGAACATATTCAATGCCAGAAGCTGAAGCAACCGCGACCCAGGAAGCGGCAGCGGTGAATGCTGAAGAAGCGCTCTGAACTCTTTCAACATTTGGACTCCGGCTTCCTGGAACGTCTCCATTCTGAAACAAACAGCAAATTCATTTCCACTTACTATTTACGTCTAGCTTAATTTTGGCGTTAAAGGATTACAGAACGAAAGGACTAGTCGATCTACTACACGTGTAATTCATTCGATTTCGAAAATAGTATCGCAAACACTATCATGACTGGCAGACAATCCAGTACGATGGGAAGGCAGACTGAATAAATGAAAAGCAGTCGTGGCACGTATCAGTCACTCGACAGGATCTTGCATATTTTAGGGACTTCGGTCTGGATAAGGACATCGACCTCAAAATTGCAACACTGCGAATAATTGAGTAGGAACTTTTTGTGAATTTGGTTAAGTAGTATCTTTTCTGAACGTACCACTTCGTTATACATGTATGCTTTGGAAACTATTATATATTTGTACGTGTACTTTTAGGATGCCTTATTAATTTTTGATACATCATTAACTCACCCGGCGTATTTATAGTGCTAGATCTCTCTAATAGTATTAGAAACATTAAGGTCACCAGATACCATGGAAACATAAATTAATAAAATGCTTAATGAAACACTTGTACGAATCAATGTTACAAATTCTTTTGTTCAATAAGTGACAATTTATCAAACGCCAAAAAACGCTGAAAAAAAATTTGGGCCGAAGGGTCCATGTAAACTGACCGTTCTCCTTTAACAACTTTCGTTGTCCTAGTAGGTACTAAAATCACTAGATTGCGGATTTTTATGCAAAATCAAAGTTTTTTAAGTAATTTATAAAGACAGGCGCAATCGTAGAAATCGATTTTTCCTCTGAAGTATCTTATTGGATTTAAAATAAAATAGAAAACTCATTGGAGCTGATGAAACTTTTGTTTTTTATTGCATTTCACAGAGCTCTATAGGCTATAAATGCAAAAAATCCGCAGTCTACAAATCACAGACAACAAGATTATCTAATAATAAGGAATAATTTTCCATTAACGTTACATACAAACCATTTAATACAACTTAGGCACAAGAGAACGATTTTTCCTCTGAAGTATCTCATTTCATTCAAAATAAAATGGAAAACTCATTGGATCTGATGGAAGTTTTGTTTTTTATTGCATTTCACATAGCCCTATAGGCTATAAATGCATAAAATCCGCAGTCTACAAATCACAGACAACAAGATTATCTAATAATAAGGAATAATTTTCCATTAACGTTACATACAAATCATTTAATACAACTTAGGCACAAGAGAACATCCGGAATAGAGTAAGCCTCTTTGATCGCAGGTGTGAGAATTCGAGACCAGCTGCATGCTCAAAAAATATCAATTCAGTGGCAGAAATTTTATCACTGATGTACGAAAACCTGTCTTCACCAAAAAGAAAAGGAAAACATTTGTCGGCGCTTTTGAATCTCGTCCAGTGTCCGTTGTAAACATTTTCGACGCTTGTTCTCACCGCCACGAAATGCTTCGAACTGCATTCTGCCAAGTCCGAATCGAGTTTAGATACATCAGACGTTATAATTTGCCAGAAACAAACTCGTATCTACATTGTACGGAACCACGAGACGTTTACATTTAAAAGACACCATGTTCTTTCTTTTCTCGTGTCGTGCCCGCGTTACGGAACTTTCGCTGATAACCTTGACCTTGACTATTTTTAATGAAGAAAAGAATTATTGGCAATTTCAATATTGCAATTTTGTTATCGATTCAGTACCTACTAACTTTTGTTCTTAATATTCTTCTGTCAGATTACTGGCAGTTTCCGAAAAATAGTGGCGACCGTTACAATGAACACCCTGTATATCTATCTGTACGTACATCTACGGAAGGGCTTTCCCCGGCAATGCGAAGGGAGTCGCCGGTCTCCCAATAAATTGTATCGGCGCGACCAGAACGCCCCGTAACGAGGCGGACGAGAATCAGCGTGCTTTAATTAGAGTATCCAATTATTTATTTGCGAATTCCATGATAAGACGAGCGTGGCGGAGTGAAAACATCCACCGGGCCGACGGAGAATGCGCCCTGGTATGGGGATTTAATTAACCAACGCCGACGTTTTTCCGGCACCGGGGAAATTTATTTTGCTTCTAACAGTCCCCGATCGCGGGATCCGCGATCCGCCGTGCACGAGAACTTGCGTAATTACGATCATTTTAATTGGAAGATAGACTTACTATTAGGATGCGCCGGTCGCCCGGTAAATCGGCCCGATAAGCTCTTCACCTAATTGGATGAATTGTTTATGCTAACCGAATCAACGACTCCGTGTATAGTTTTCCTGTAACGTACGGTATCCACCTGGTCTTTAGTTAGTTCCCTTGTATTTTGGAAGGTAGGCGAATACATCACCCCGAGACGTCTAAAAATAGGTAAAGTTTGGGAAGTTTTTTCAATAGGTAATTCCTAAGCGAAAAGTTTTGAGTTTCCAGAGGACATAAATGTAGGTTTCAGCTTTATACGCCAATTTAAACAAAATGAAAATGTTACAAACTGGCGGAGTTATGCGCTAATTTCGCAACCTCTTCTGCTAGATTCTAGCTGCTAGAATATCGATTTCTGGTCGCCATGGACGGCACGGATTGGAACGTCTGAAATAAAGATTACTTTTTGATTTGTAAATAAGAATGTATTACTCACAATATAGCATTGGATTTTTCGATATCTCAATGATTTAATTGTTTCGAAACATTTAAAATTGATTTTTTTTTGTTTTGCAAAAAGAGATTTTTCTTCTACAAGCTGTCGGTATGTCTGTGTAACTTAAAATTTTCAAAACCATTTAGTAACATTTTTCAGTTTTAAAAATTGTGGAATAAAGCTGAAAGCTACATTTATATTTTATGGAAACTAGAACATTTGCAATACTAATTACGTATTGAGAAAAAAAAAGATAAAATTCCCATACATTACATATTTCTAGACGTCTCAAGGTGATATACCCCGTTAACCTTTAAAGAACGAAGCCTATTTTCGAAAGGTAAACGACATAATGGGATCCCTAAGATCCCCCCACTAAGAATTCATTACAATAGTTTTTAATATATTTCTGGTATTTTAATATTACACGGAGTTATATTATTCAATTAAGTTCACAACATTTATTTCTATAAATTTAATAAAAACCATCGTCATTTCGACATTATTTCTAAGTTATGATTTCTTAACAAAATACTTATTTTTCCATTCGATTATATAGATTTAATAACAAAATAATAATTAAATTACATTGTGCCAAAAATAAGTAAATGTCCCTCATCTTCTCGGTGAATTCGTAAATGAATTTGCTACACCAACAACAAGAATGTAAAACCACAGTAGACATTCTCGACGTCGCTCGACCAATTCAGCCAATTACTGTCCCACGCACTAATCACCCTCACATTAATATCCCCTTAAAAACAACAGAAGGCATGAAATCGGCTATGGAATTGTTCACCGAAACAATTCAAACAGTCGTATATGAGGCCACCCCACACACCAACAAGATAGCATACAATTATGAACAAACCGCCAGACCTATATTAAACAAAATCAAAGAAAAAACGAGCAGCAAAAAGATGGCAAAAAACTGAACTGTAGAAAATAAAAAGATTGCAAACAGATTTATACGACAAGTAAAATAACTTCTACTGGACCAAAAGATGAGAAAATTCCTAGCATTTGTAGAGAACCTAGACACCACATCAGCGATAAACTATTCTCTATGGAAAACAGTGTACACTCAGCACGAAGGCTCCCCCGGAAATAAAAATCGATTACGAGATAATTCTCACGGAAGAAAAAAACAAAACAAACTGGCTGACGAAGCGATGGATATCCGTAGTCGCCTCGCGCCAGGCATCGTGAAATTGGCATATTTCCAGCGCCAGGTTCTTAATAAAACGTCGAGCTTTACGACCCGGCCACGAATCAAGCTAAAGTTCCTCTTCGATGGTTTACGTACGCGATGGTATCCGCTGGACCGTGACTAACGTGCGAACGCGCGTTTGCTTTCGATTTTAATGGAAATTCGAGACCTCGCGTATACGTTCAATGGACTGGCCATATACTGGACAGTCTAGAGAGACGCTTATGGATTTTATATTGTGCAGAAGTGGTGTTGCGAGTGTGCAGAATAAAAAAAAACACACAGTTGTTGAAATGCTACGTCATATAGATATTTTATGTCAAATTTCCTACTCAGCGCTCCGATTTTTCCCCAAGTTAACATTGAAGATCGCAGCCAGAACGCTTGAATTGCATGCTTAACCATCCAACGAGAATATTCAGCACATAATAAGTAATATTAAATAACGGAATTATATTGAACTTGTAGTTCGTGGTTACAAATACAACATTATGTCTGTTTTTAGTAGGTACTCCTCTAAAACTATCATGAGATCATATTGCGTGCTTAATGTATTTGATTATCTGTATAAACTGCAATTACGAAAAATTTTTTTTTATTTTTCTTATACTTTTTAACAGTTCGCGATATGATTAAACCTATTTATGGAGTCATAAAATGACAAATCATAGTTGTCACGCATCTGAGACAGTACACTCTAATGAGCCTTAATGTGTCATAAAACATATATGGGTCATTCCACGTCAACCGAGACGATATAAAGGGAAAATTTTCGATCATGTCTCCAATTTTGTTCACGTTTTATGGCGTAGAAACACGCGTAAATTTAATTTAGACTTTTAAAATTAATATTTCTGGAAATATAAACGATTAAAGATTGCACAAAATGCTTAAAATTGGAAATGCACTTACATACAAAAATCAATATCTTCAGTTCTGTTTAGTTTACAGACTTCATCTTGAGCTCATTTTGAAGCTCTTGAACCACACTTTCATTTCGTACACACTAAGTTCAGTTACGAAAAGGTATTACATTTGGTACAAACACATATATAACATGAAATTTTCGAAACTTTTATACTTCGATAACATTTTGAAATAAATATGACGTTACTCCTTGATTTATCCTGTACCAATATGGTAAGTTTCAGGATGGAGAAACAATGGAATATACTTTAAAATAAATAATTAACCGTGCCATAGACGCAGCGCGCCAAGCTGCTGCGCGTTTGGGCGTATGGCAATCAGAAGTAAGTGTACGAACGGTTTCTTTGATGGCATTCATGGATTTCATTACTTTAAATCAGTTTCACACAATAAATTAATAGCCAAGAAGTTTTCAACTGATACAGAAGAACATTTATAAAAAAAAGTACTATAAATTGTGATCAAAAATTTTCTGTCCCGGTTAACGTAGAATGACCCATATGTGATATGCTAGAGTTGTGGCCAGAAGATTTTAAAAAACCTTGCAGTCGAGTGATTTAAAAAACAGAATACTGAAACTGCGGTATGCAGTTTCAAATGTACAGGTGAATCGTCGCACTCATGAAGAAAATAAAGTTGTAGAAAAATAGACATTATCATGCAATTCAAGTTTTCCGTCTACAGTTTCTTTCGATCTCTGACCAAATTCGAGATATAACTCGTCCCAATTGTGAGACGCACGCTGTATAAACTCTGCTTAGTCCGTGATACTTATTCATTCATCTTTAACACGAAGTTTCCAGGCCTAATTTATCTCAAACAAGAATTAACAGCCAGTATTAACGTTCTACTTTATGTTAATGTAACAAAAAATCAGTCAGTTAAAGTCAGAGTGATGGAGTGGGAGAATGTTTTTATTTCAGGAGAGCATTATTTGTGTAATATTTTAGTGCTAATTGCAGACGATTGCTTGTGTTTATATTGGGTATATATGTATAAAACATATATGTATAATAAAGAATAAATTTATGTAAGTAAATAACGTATAAATATAAACTTATTTGTTTCTATGATGTCTGACTTATCATTACGTCCTTGACTCATTTACAAAACATATAAATATTAGCAGTTAATCGGAAATTTCTAAAACTATCACAGACTTACCAGAGTTTACCATATAATGTAGAGGTTTCACCGATTATGGTCGGATAGACAACACGTTAAGCGGCAAAGTTTCAGAGACTTCAGCCACTTTTCATGTCAACCTCGGTTATTATACTTTCGTAACTATCTACCCTTCAATTTGCAAAATAGTCGACAAGCTGCAACTTGTACGCAACTGAGTACAAGCTGTTATTACACAAGTCTATGTAACGCCAAACGGCGCAATAGCTACTAGTTCGCAGTGCTTATTAGAGATGCTTGTAACACGTTTGCGTGCAACATTCTGCGCGGACTTCTTGACCACGTCGTAAACACGCTATAATTATTAACACCGGATAATATTCTTCATTGAGCTCGCCTTATCTGTCCATTACAAAAGCTTTGTTTGTTTATTTCTAGGTGTAACCTGTTTCTGTTGCAAGGACTCTAGTTGGAAAGGTGTGTGCTTGCTACTGGAGGCGTATGTTAAAATGACAACATACTATCATTGTTATTTGGTCTCAAAAATAAAGAATCTGAAGAGTTAAGCTACAATGAATTACTGACTGAAGCATATGAGGAGTATGAGAAATTTGATTAAATTATTGACTGAAAAATGTAAACAGTATACGGAAAGTGATTAAATTATTATTCACAGAATAGGAAAAATTTGTGGGATTTGACTAAATTATTAACTAAAGAATATGAAGAAGTTTGAAAAATCTAATGGAAACTGTAAGTTTAACATTTTGTGTGAAAGACATGGTTGATGATTTAAAAAATTAGCTGGTAAGAAATTACTACCTTAATGCCTTCAATGAACTTTTACTTAACATAGAAACTACCAAATCAATCAAAATTACTGAATTCATAAAGTCTTATAAAGGTCATTACAATGTTGCAACGGGGCAATTTCAGAGATTTTTCGCTACCCTGCTTGCAATATAGAAATGAAGAAGTCAATTAATTCATAAAGGGTATAGCAGGATAAGGGAATCAAAAGTATGCTTAGACTGATTTGGTTCCATGATATATCATTCGATACCTTATAAAAAAGAAACAACCTGTGTCATATTTCAACCCTGTATCTCAACCAGGAGGACTATTTTCCATAGGGAACAATAATGGTACGCAAAAGTTCTGTACAAAATCTGATCGACAATGCTCACTGGGGTATGTAATTGAGAATTTTTTACAACTTTTTAATTCAGAATCCTAGTTGTGAAAAAACAAAAACGCAAATAATTCTCTCGTTGCAATTCATGTTACACGATTTTGGGTTGAGCAAATTAGACCCAGTCGAGTTCCTCAGCCCGGACTAGTTTCATTCAAATCCTTCGCTATAGGGTTGGTCAGATTCAAGTTACTCTGTCCTGGAGTTATCCGGTTTCACTCGCTGGATTCTAGGTTGTTCCAATTCGATTATCACAACAATGTATCCTGTCGATTTGTGTGTTCCGACGGTAGTTTGTTGTGCAAACTCTGAACTGTATATACAAAGCCTATAATTATCGGTAGTGTCTACAAAAAATACACTCCAGCGGAATACATCACCGAGTGACTGTGCGACTAAATAAACAAGAAGTAAAGACACCACGACTATAGTCGAGTACTCGGAAAGAATACTAATGATCGGTACTTTTCAGGTCAGTTCGCCAAGCGGCAATGGTGTAAGGTGGCTCGTTACAGCGTATAAGGTCTCTATGTGTGGGGTACACCACGCGGTAGCTTTGGCATCCTGACCTCAGGCTCTTACTTACACGACGATCTTACCGTAGTAAGGTGATTTCCTGATGTACGCTTTCCTCTGACATTACCAGTTACTTATGGGGAGAACTGGGCAATGCTATGGAAAAGAGAGGCAACGTCCGAGGATTTATAGCATTCTTCGATCGACCTTTGCCGGGGATAAATTTGAGCGGAGCGCGACCGCGTACGCCGCGACACGAGAAGATAACCCCAATGGCGAGATGGACTCTTGAGTTTCGTCAATGATGAATACATAAACACCTTGAAGAGTCGAGAACCTTGCTGAATATCGACGATAACGTTGTACCGCTATCTTACATGAGAATTATCACCGAGACACGTTGATGAATTGATGGCATCAACGACCTTGAGCGCCTGAGGTCGTAGTGTCGCAGAATTTGCATTTTACAGTCACACTCCATAATGCACTAACGCAAACATACACACGTATAATAGGTACCTCTCCTTCGCTAATTCGGTCTTTAGAAATAAATCAAAATTTCCTCATTTAACAACCGAGAAAACTAAAGTGTTTTCCAGATATTAACTCGTTAATTGAAAAAGACGACAGTACACGTACTTATTATTAGTTGTTGATTTTACTAGATACCGGAAAAGGTTTGAACGGTTTTGTAGTGCGAACCTCAGGCAATTGTAACTTTCTTAAAATATAATTGTATTCAACCATTACGTACTATTTAAGTTTTGGATTCACTATTAAGTTATCACAACGACAAAAGGTTCTTTCTAAAATGTATGATCTATAGATTGTGAATTAAATTCCTAATATTAGGATGTTGGGGAATAAAATTCGTTTTTAATCATAAAGTACGAAGTGGTATACTTCAGCCCAGAATAAACTTCATTGACACTAGAGCTACCAAACACATCAACATAACGAATTTCAGATTTCTTATTTTACATTACTGAAATCATAAAGGCGCTATTATCGTAAATTGTCAACTTTTAATTCATCGTATGTTTGAAATTTCTCTATAGTATATTACATGGCATTATTCAGAGTATGTAAGTTAACTTGATTACCTGGAATAATGGCTGAACGGTACACTTTATGAAATTTTTGAGGTGTGGGACTTAAATGGCATCAAGAGGCATATCATATAAGGTACGTGTTTTTTTGTCAGTGGAGGCATTTCTAAGATTTCAAAGTCATATTGATTTTTTTTAACGAAGTGACCTATTTGTTTGTACCATATCTCGATAGAGTATCAAATTCGGAATATAAATGTGTTGACCTTCATACGTCCTACACCTAATAGTTAACGAGATATTTACAAAATAATTTTTAATAATATGTACTTACTATCTGGAAACTATAGGTGCTCGAACTACTGACCCTCAACTTCAATACAGTGATTTCAATACAGTGATAATTTTGTAAATATCTCGTTAGCTATCAGTTTTAGAACGTATGAAGATTAACACATTTTTACTCAGAATTTAATACTCTATAGATCCATGGTACAAAAAATAGGTCATTCCGTTAAAAAAATCCAGGTAACCTTGAAATCTTTGAAATTCCTCCACTGACACAAAAACACATACTTTATAAAATATACCCCTTAATGCCATTTAAGTTTCATACCTCAAAATTTTCATACAATGTACCGTTGAGTCATTATTCGAGGTGATTAAGTTAGCTGAGACACCCTGTATAATATAGGTACAAATTAATTTGGTGTACATTCAACTGTGGCAGGTGTAGTGCCAATTACATTAAAAGCCATTAGATGTTACGTATTCTGACACTGAGAAACAAATTTGTTTATTCCGCTGTAGTAGAATTTTGAAGCAAATGCATTCTTCAGAGAACACACTGTATATTAATAAGCTATATTTTTTTTTAAATTACAGTGACTATACGATTGCACCGAAGAATTGAGGGGCTCATAGCAAAAACGAACCTTCTTAAATGTTTCACTGTTTGTGGTAACAGATTCTAGATACTATCAAAACTATAGATACTAACAGATACTATCAAAAACGACCTATACTTTAATTTATTCTCAAAAGAAAATAGTTCGACTCTTAATATTCTTAAAGCTGCCAGGGTATGTCATACTGACAGGTGTCGTGTTTGTTACGAGCCACTGAATCGATCAATCAAAAACGTCTTATTTCTTCCCTTGATCAAACACTGAAAAAACGACCCCTCAAAAATCAACCTTACGCTACGAACTCAATTCATCACGCCAGAACGTCCCACGAAAGCCGTGAAGTCCGAATCCGAACGAAAGTAAACCTGGCCTCTTTCCCATAGCCGGGTATCTTCGCGATCGGGTTTGCGAAAAATCGACTGGAGAAGAAAGTTCGAGGGAGGCACCGTTAGAGCGATTATCTGGCGATCAAAAGCGGCGAGGTCGGTCTGGCCTGGCGAGCGCTGGAGAAGAACAGGGGGAGCCGGTATACGTGACGTTGGAGAAGATAGAAGCCAGGGGAGGGGGGAGGGGCAGGGGTTAGGACGAGAGCAGAAGTAAGAAGAGGAGATTCTTCTTCTCTTCTGGAGGAGGAAGGAAGGAGATGGAGGTGGAAGCAGAAGGAGAAGACGAAGAAGCTGGAAACTTAATGCTCGTGGTACCGCGCGGCCACACCGTGACTATATCGGCGAAGGAATGGTTATGGTGCCCGGCCCACGCAATCCGTGGGTCATGGACCATGATCTATGGAACACGCCGGAATGCCCCGTTATGCGCTAAAGTGCAAACTTGTTAGTCATAGAGAGTTGCTCGATGTCGATGGGACAACGTAGGCTGCCGAGGGGGCCAGTGCGCGTCGTTCGGCGTGCCCTCGACGCCGGTGCATCGACGCAGAGTCGGAGAAAACTCATGAGGTGAATCCCACCGTGGTTCCCTCCTCCTTTTGTCTACTATCTCCGTTTCACTTGTGCGCGCGCCTATGCTTCGCACACCGGCACAGAAACACAGACCGGCGTCCTCCGTGACACCGTGACCACGGGTCGTGGGGATGCGCCGTTATGCCCTAAAGTATAATTCTCCTTCTTCCTCAGGCCAGTCTGTCCAACTCTCTTCTACGTTCCGCCGGTTCTTCTGGTTCTCCTTTTTCCTTCCTGCCCGCTACGCACACTCGAGGGTTCTTCGAGGTCCCTAGCGAAACCTCGCGATGCGTGAGGAACGTGCCAATTGTGTCGCTGAGCGGAATCGCAAAAAGGGCGCACGATGCTTTCGATGTGTTTCAGGGAGATCCTGAATTGAATACGATGGCTTGGGTTGCAGAAAAGATTATAAGTTCTTGAAGCTTTAAATGTAGACGGATGCGATTGATGCATAGAGTAAACGCACCTAATATCGCCTAGACAAATTCAAATCGTTCTCAATTGTAGTGTAACTGATACTTTTGTATTTAATCGGTAGACTGCGGATGTTTATGCAAATATAGAATTTTATGAGTTAAGTTTTTGAAACTGGACGCAAAGAAAAATTTATTTACCCTCTTAAGGGACCCAATAGGTTCGAAATAAGAAGATATCTAAATTAATTTTCTGAAACTTTTTATTGTACTGAATTTCTGACAATCGGATATTCTATAAATGCATAAAATCCGCAGTCTACTAATCAGTCTCGAATAAAAAAGAAATTGTTTGTGTTCCATGTGTGGCGAGTTAGAACTGTTAAAATCTAAGATTTTCAATCGCGATTAAAAGAAACCAAGGCAAGCAAAAACGAGGATCGTGAACCAGTGCACATAATATCGCCCAGTTAAAAAATATTGATTAATTCATGTATTTATGAACTTTTAAAGTTATGTTCGTATCTGCTAGATACGCGTGTAATCGAATAGAACTTGGCTAGCACGTCTGTTCACTGCATTCCGTTTCTACTTACTACCATGACTACATAGTGCTGTCGGAAAGCTCGAATATTCGGGTAACTCGAATATCGAATCAAGGCGAAACTCACTTTTCGATCCGGGTCGAGTACCTACTCGAAAGAATCGTGTTTTGGGCGGCTCGAAAGAACCGAGGGGCTTGAAAGATGCAAGCAACTTAAATATATTTCAAGATAGAAATTTTTTAGCTACCTCAATGCATTATATGGATGTTTGCTTCGAATACTACAACCAGTGTTAAGAGAAGGTGTCGTATAATAATTATTTTCCTGGGTTAACTTGTTATGGTTGTTAAATTGCTAATGACACTGGCCACCATGAATAGTGGTATATTTGTTAATTATCATGATCTTGTAAATATTTAATTTAATTTAATTTAATTCTTACAGGTAAAATATTGCATAATATGTACATGATATTATTTTACAGATATTTAATTACCCTTTAGAATATTTTATCATAGTTTCATGAATTTCGTAACGTTAGTCATAATGTCTTTTGTTATGTAATTATAAACGTGTACATATATTTCTCTGTATTTTACCTTCCTTTTCTTCATACTTTTCTTTCGTTTTTCTCGTGTATCTTTTTTTATTTCTCTGTAAGTATTAATTAATGAACGAGCACTTCCTCTCCTTGAATTGTATATTTTTTTTATATACCTTTCACTTTCATTTCTTTAATACAAATTAGTATACTTTAATTCTCGGTCGTTCTAGTGTTAAGGGCCCGGGGTGATTTACGATAGGCATGACGTCACGCTGTAGGGGGCCCGTCGTTGCTGTGTTTACTGTTTACAGCCCGGTAAATAGTTGGACGTTCGATCGCTTATGTTAGAGTCGGAGTGATATTTTCCAACATTTCGTTTTTTTTATCAACAATAAACATGTTTTAACTCGAGGGATCAGGATTATTAAAGCGATGATTTCGCAATTGTTAAGAATTATGTAATTTTATCTTGACCCTATAATGCCTGAGCCTCGAGCTGTCACGTAAACGTCTAAGGGGAAGTATCGATACTCATTTTATAATTGACGAAATTGTCGACTCTCATTTGATATTTCACTAAAATATTGACATTTGTCTGATATTACTTCGAAAGTGCCGACTACAGAAAATGTGGTATATTTTGACAAGATGCATGAAATACGTCAAAATAAGGAACAACACTCGTGTAAATAAAAAGGAAGTTGACGAAAGCGTATCACTTATAATATTTTATGTTCTATTTCTCATATGATACTGATTTATACGGAACTTAATATTGGTCATCACGGCTTCATGTTTAAGGCGCTCGCTAATCATGTCTAACTCTTTACCAAGAACATATTAATATTTAAGATTTTAGTTTTACATAGCGCAGAAGGTACGTTTTAAACATCTCAGTTTCCTAAATCATATCTAAATATAAATATATTACATATAAGTATTTACAATTTGTAAATTTAACTACGTTAATAAATTTTTATGTAAGTTATGTTAATTTGCAATACCAACAGCTGTCAAACTGATATGACATAAGTAACAGGATTAAAAGGAAACGGTGCAAGTTAAAAAAAAAGTGTCATTTTAAAAGATAGAAAGATGCTTGAAACTGCTGGACGAAAATAGGTATACATGATCACGACCACGCGAAACGGTGTGTCCATTATCCGAGTCGATTCAATAATGCAGAACAATATCGATGACAACTGGTCCGATAATAAAAAAGTGTATCGACAGTGAGATCGTTCGCGGTGTTGGTGAATAGCGCTGCTCGAGCTATTCAGATCCTGTGATCAAGATAGAATCCGGCCGCATTATATTTACATCGCGCATGGTTGGTATTGATAGCCAATTAATCTTCGCCCGTAATCACGCCACGCCGATTGACTGGATGACAGGGGGCGGCAGAAAACTGAGGGACGTGCAGACAATTTGTTTTCCTGCACGGACACAACGCTTCTCTTGCTTTTATTCGTACGTGATAGCTATAAGCTGCGGGAGACGGGGGGGGGGGCTGGACGAGGAAGCGTTACAACGTCCCTTTTTTCGATCGCCTTTTTTCAAGAATAAATTAACGCTTTTAATCGTTTATTAATGTGATGAACTCATGCATCTCGATCTCCATCCGAATACTGGCATTAGCCCTCTGCGGACGATCGACGCATATACACTGTGTCTCATGAACTCTGTCCACTTCATCGAATTTGAGCATAAAAAATTGGACATTCCATTTCAAAAAACAAAGGTGACCTCTAGATCTTACCTACGTTTCCACTTGCAAGAATACCATTTATACCATATTGTGTAGTTTCTTAAACCCTACAACTTCTGTAAGTAACATTTTCTCGTATTGTTCGAAATAACCAAAATATTTAGCTGGACAGAGTTCGTGAGACACACTGTATGTATGCGTCCGGCGCAACCCATCAACGTATCCGATAGGCTTATACATATGTATAGCGTGGATGGATAGGATACTGTAAGGTTATAAAATTAAGCGTTTAGTAGGGTCTGGTAAAAATTAAACTGCAATCATGAAAGACTAGAATGCAGACTTTGACTGCTGCACGTTATAATTATTCAAATTAGTTTACAACAGATACGAGATTTGCCGGACATAATAGGAACTCTGCAATTGCAGCTATTAACCATTGTCAGCTTTTAGAAATTAAGTTTTGTCACCTTTAGTAGCACCATGTGTCATAAAATCGGTGTTTTCGAAAGAAAAGCTACAAATTAGTCAGAACACAGAAAAAAGTTCAATTTTGAAAGGAAATATAATATACTGCAAAAGAAGAGCCCACTCCGAATTGACATTGCACGGTCCTGAAGAGGCTCAATCGTCTCAAATTAGTCAATATCCTACCCGTTGACAGTATATGCTTATTAGCTATACAGAGTGTTAATAAAAATGTAGAACACTTACACATGGTGGATGTTAGGTCGTGCAATGCTCGCACTTAATCCCTGAACCGTTACACGATCTTTAGCTTTCGAAACCGAAAATAAAGCACACTTTGATTGTTTCGTAATGACTGTATTTACAAGTTGTGTGTTGTGTGCGTGTGTGTGTGATGTTCACCGGGTGAGTTCTGGTTTGAGTCTGATTTTCGTGTGACGCCGCTTCCTTCAAATTCGTTGAAGGCGTTACCAAAACTCGCTTCCTTATTGGTTATGCCCTGAAGGGGAAGGCAAATTTCTCGGTTTTTCCAAGTGACGTGGAGGTCGAAAACCTCTCCTTCAGGGCGAAGCGAACGTCAGAAAAAGATCGCGCACGTGGTCACGGTGCGAGTTGACCGCGACGATTTTCGAGTCTCTCAACGGTAGGGTTTATAGCTGTATTGTCTGCGAGTCAGCGCGCTCCGGTAAGACCCGGCGCGGATGGGTCCCAGGTTACCGAGCGCATTTGGCGGACTGCAGACCAAATGTTCGTTTCCCTTGTCTATTATTCTCTTTGTGTCAACGAAATTGAAATTGCTTGAACGAAGGAAATAAAATAATAAAAAAATAACGGTAATGTCAGATCCTAAAGCCGTCGTTTCGGGTCTACGACGGAGCAGTGGATTCTACATGTAAAACTAATTGTAAAACGAAAATCAAGAATGACGAAATTGCGTTTGAGGCTTCGTTTCTGACGTCTTAGTTGTTGAAAATACGTGCGAAATACGCATAAAATACGTAGGTCTGACAAGGCGGGCTATGCTACTTGAGAGATGCGCTCTTCAACTGTTTCATGCGATGGTTTATTTCATTTTTCATATTCTTAAATTTTAGATCATTTAATTTCATTCAAATATTTAACTAGACCATCGATCAATACCATGTATCAGCTAGGAATCGACTGTTGTAAGTAATACAAATCATCGCGCCAGACGTATTTCACGCGTATTTTGCTCGTAATTTCAACAACTAATAAATCAGAAACGAAAACTCGAACGCAATGTCGTCATTCTCGATTTTCGCCTTAGTTTTGCATGTAGAATCCACCCTGTGAAAGTGACCCACATTTTTATTGACACCCAGTATATGATTTCAGTTGACTATTGTTACGGCGACTCGGCTCCGCAGAGTGCTTGGCCTCGGAATCATTTCGTCCGCAAAAGATTAATATTCTCTTTTTCTCTGTTTCTTATCATTCCGTATTGTCATTGTCATTGGCTGACTGGGTATCTGATTTTGTACTATTTGTTACGTGGACGAAGAGATCATCCGCTCAATATAAACAAACGTAATTATTATATAAAATCTGGGATAGAAAGAATTAATTTTATAATCCATGTGACCTTTTTATTTATCATAATAAGGATGCGTATAGAAGACGCGAAATTGCTGAAACTGTGGGATTAAAAGATATATTGGTTTTTAGAACGTACAGATTGTTCAAGAAGAATGGGTTAAACTATTTGAAGAAACTACAGTATATCCCACGCATATGGACCACACTATATGTATCTGTAAAACGGTGGGAAGCAGAACAGAAATTTCATTAAGAAAATTTAAATGGTTTCGTGTGGTGCATCATATGGCGCATGCGTCTGGCCGGATGTAGAGGCGTTTCAAAGATTTCAACATCACCTCTATTTTTTTAAAATAGAACCATATATTTTTGTATATATTAATTGATGTGCTTTATATTGTCTATATAAAAGTATTATGGGGCATGTGTCGAACATTGATTAGTTCCAAAGTAAGGTTTAACATTTTATGCTTAGCACTTTTATTTATACTACGCCCTGCGATTGGTAGCCATCGCTACTGCGGGAACTGGACCGGCAGACGCGCATTCTGATTGGTCAGGGTTTTTCGTTAATATTTCGTTAACAAAGCCTCGGATAACATTTTTGCTAAGAAAAAAGTTGTTTCTAATCATCCCAGGAGCCCCTCACTTTCGGGAGTCGAAGCTATTTTGGGACACCTTGTATATCAGAAACGCCTCCACTTCCGAAATAGATACATACGCTATGTGATGCATCACACGAAACCATTTAAATCTGTTTCGTGCAATTTTGATCTACATCTTACCCTTTTAAAAATTTGGCTCAATTACATGTATAGCGGTAGAGGATGTGGGGCTTAATTCACGGATTGACAACACTTGAAAAATGTAGTGAATTTTGTGTTATAATAATTCTTTTCCACTTTCAAGCTCTACTTTTTTCAGTGTATTTTATAAAATCCGTAGTCTATTAAAAACTCCAATCAGAAGTATATACCTTCCATGAGTTTCATAACAAATGGATTATGTGCAGGTACCGTATTATTGCGGAATCTGGCGATGTGAATATATTCTGACTGATGCTGATATTGTTAATTAGCATCCACGCATCTGATGATATGCTAATAATTAATCAGAGTACGAGGCACGAATCTTGACAGTGCAATCAGGGTAAACGGTGAAAGTAGTGTACTTTGAGATTGAAACGATAACGACCATTGAGAAAAACTTGCGTAGAAGATGAAGACCTTGTCTCTTTCAGTTTTTCTTTGTTGTAGATACATTACACGAAGAATATATGAGAATTTGATAAAAACAATAGTATTATTCCTGGTAAAAGTTTATTACTTCCTTCATGGAAATCGCTTGATAGTAAGCAGGAAACGCTCGAAACAAAAGCAGCAACATTATTCTTCAATAATGGGAAAATGTTCTGCGTATAATTGAACAGATGAATATTTAAAGGTATGTTTTAAAACGAGAATGTTACAATATCTTAATGTACGATTTCATTGTCTCGAGAATTATAAAAAGATAAGTTATAAGTTCCTGTTGCTTCTAATTATCGTTCAGCGTAGAGTCATATTCTCCTATAAAAATTAAACTTTCCCACGATACAGAGTGTCGGCTATGATAAACCTTGAATTTATTCCGAAAAGGTTCAATATTACATTCAAACTACACAAAAGGTGATACAATACAAAATAACATTTAGCTCGCATTATTGAAACACTGAAGTGATGACATTTAATATAGAAAAAACCAAAATAAAATTATTAAAGGTGGATTTGTGAAGTGAGTTACACAGGATAGTAGTGAGAAATAGTAATTCTAACATCAAATGACCCGTCACTTTGCAAAAAATTATTACTTTCACTCTATAAATTCATTTTTAATATATTTATTTGGTTAAAATATTGATTTTTGATTGTCTGAACAATCAATTACTTTTATGATAAATGGTAGATTTACAAATACTACCTCAAAACCATGTTTCACAGCATTAGTTTTAAATGACTTTAATGTATTTTTTTATTATAGTTACGTTCAATTACCATCTTTAATTGGTGGGGAGTCTACAAAATTCGAAAATAGGTTACTTTCTAGCTCGATGAATGTGTTACAAAAATTGACATACAGAGTGGAACAACGCGCAAAAGAATGCAAAATAATCTGTCGCTTATTGTCAGATAAATACAAAAATAAGTATTATAAAATAAGATAATATTTCATGTTGAATAAATACATACGTACTTAACAGAACAATTCAATGGTGTAGATGCCAAGATGGAACCTTTATATACTATTTTCATAGTGCAAAATGTAACCAATTAAAAAAATGCTGATGAATTTATTTATCTACCGTTGCATATTTACCCAAATAAAGTTCTTCGTACAGAAAATGTTTCCCTATTTAATTTCCACTTTTATAAACCAGCTGTAAATTCTATAAGCTGCAGTTGTTCATGATCATTGATCAATTAATCAACTTAAACTATATTTCTCATATGCAGTCCGCAGTCTGTGTAAATAGTCAGTAGAAGCAGCAATTAATAGCTAAGCGCGTTCTTTAAAAAAATCACTGTATAAAAGACTTCTTTCTGCGCATTCAATCTAGTTTTTCATTAAAAAATCACCACTTTAGCTGTGCGATCGGCAACCATCCTGCATACCCGAGGAATCGCTCAAAAATCGGTATTTTAAGAATATCGATAACGGCATCACTAGCGTGTAATTTTAAGCTGAAGGGATCGAATCAGTGGAAATAGTAGGAAGTCGGTTCCGAATGACACACATTACATGTAAATCGAGCTTGTCATCACCGTAAAAATATCGAAACATACTGTAATAAGGTGTCAAAGCCCGCTGGCGCATTACCATCGCCCGGGGAATCGATATTGATACCCCTCAATTGATACATCGAGCTGGCAATGACCACCTGAAGACAACCTTATTGGATGTTTTTCGATATCTAATTTGAATCAATTGAATCTTTCCTAGAACCAGTAACAGTGCCTGCAGGGAGCAGTAAATAAACTTGATGTATTTGTATATAAAACCACATATACACATAATGTAATACAACCACATATAAACACACAATATGCGCAATGTTTATCCAAGAGAGAAAAGAGAAAATATTAAGACAAGGGCCAATTAAATTCTTTTCTAACAGCTCTTAAAAATACTTTTGATTTAAAATACAATAGCTGTTTGAAAAAACATATTAATTACAAGTTCACCTCATTTTTTGCCGCCTTTTGCGAATTATAACAAATATTATCTGATATTAAATATTACGTCATCTAGAAAGTTTGTGCCGTTTTTTGAGGTAGAATTGTGGTTCACAACTTTCACTTTATATCTTACTTCATTAGCGAATGTAGTTTCCAGTTCTTGTTACAATTTCATGTATTTTAGTGGTTTTGTTGCAAAGTCATACAAAACTTCATCCCTCTCTGTTTTCGGAGGCTTTTCCTGACATTGAATTCTTCCACAACCGGAATAATAAATAATAAATAGAATGACTGTAAAATATGTGAATCAAATCACTATAGGTTTCTTTACACCTTTAATATAACGCGTAACTGAATCTTTTTTACTTGTATCCCACGCAGAACGCAAAAATTCAACTCGTATAACAAAATGTATTTCCAGAATAATGTATTTATGTTCATGATATCAAATTTTTCTTTCTTTGGTAAAAATAGTAATAACGATATTGATGCCTGAAACCGCACGAGTTTTTGGAACATCCTAATAAATTGTTTTTTTATAAGTAAACTTACGCATACTTTTGTCCAACTGAAAACCAGCATTTTTCTGAATAGTCATAATAAGTCATTATACACGCAAATAATACAAAAATTGGTTTTACAGTAGGTATTATCGTCTATGTACTTTTATGCAATCCTACAAAAGTAGAATGAATAGTTTTAATAATAAATCCCAAAAAGCGCCCAAAAATGAAGTAAACTTACAATTCTATCCAGGCACTGTATAAAAATTAATTCCCACTCTCGGTACTTGTCACAGACCACCTATAATTTATGAACAGAAGGGGATTCCCCTAAGAGGTTAATATCGGAACGTCCTACAAAAATTATCGTCTCCTACAGCCAATTTCGAATAAAACTCAAACGAAAGAGGGCTCGAACTCACGAAGTCGAGTGCGCGAGCTCCATAGGGGTCGCGAAAAATGGGGAGAGATCATATACCGAACAACCGTTCGAACGAACCAGAGGAGCAACGTAGCCAAGTGACTATGCAATTTTAGTTGAGAAATCGAGATTACGGGGTTAAAACGAATGCTCTCGAAATCACAGACGGAGTTTAATCAGTGGCTCGTATACGGGATCCTGGGCTGGTCCCCAACGATATCCCCAGTTGTGCGTGCAGCCAGAAAACCAATACGTTAAAGAGCAGAAACCGGGAGAGTTCGGGGATCGGGGCTCGCACGGCCGAGCCGAGTGGACGGGAGCCTGAATGAGCAAACAACGTTCGTAAACACATCGACAGCCACGGCAGCGGACTTAATAAGCAGCCCGCGGTATTATAGATGATCTCTTTATTGACCGCCATAAATCAGAGTTAAGAGCAGGCATTATTACTACCGAGTACATTATCCAGTACGTCAGGAATCGGTGATAGAGTAGGGCCGGACGACTCGGCAAAGACACCATTCGCTGGAAGAACGCTGTAAGTATGTAGACGACAGGTAACTCGAACGCCGCGCCGGGAGCTCCACTAGCGACAAACAAATACACTTGAAGAATGTGGAGCATAATTAGGATAAAATATTATTTGAATAAAAATAACGGATTTGTAATTATTATATACATATATGTATACATAATATAATAATAATATTATACATTACGTAATATTACGTAATGATATAACAATATTATATCAAATATAATAGTATACAGGGTGGGGCATTTAAAACAGGTCACCTGAATAACTCACTTGTTTTTGGAGATACAAGAAAATGTATCAGACTAAACTTATATGGTATCGAGGGACTCTTAATCTGATGTTACTAATTTGTTGATAGGCGGAGGTGTCAAAGATATATGAAGGTCAACTCTGTTTTTTTAAATGGACCGGTATGGTTTTTTACTTATATTCTGATAGAGTGTTTCAAGACGAATACAATGACCTATTATGAAGGTCATTCAAGGTCACTCAAGGTCAACTGCAAGAGAAAACAGATTATCTTAAAGCACTCTTCGAACAATTTCGTGTCTTCTCTGGTTGTTTGCAGATCGCTCTTGTAGTCGCTAATAGGGGTCGTGAGACATAAACATATATTCAATCACATTGTAAGCACGAAATGTTACAGAATTTCTGAACAAGAAATTTGGAGATCGTTGGATCGGTCGATCAGGAAGTAACAAATGGCCGGCACGTTCCCCAGACTTGATACCTTTAGATTTTTATTTCTGGGGAAAATTAAAGGAAACAGTGTACCGCGAAAAACTAACAATCAATGTTGACATGCAAAAACGTAAAAAAAGATTTACATGTAAATCGTCGAAGTGTTCGAAGAGTGCTTTGAGATAATCTGTTTTCTCTTACAGTTGATCTTGAGTGACCTTGAATGACCTTTATAATAGGTCAATGTATTCGTCTTGAAACACTCTATCGGAATGTAAGTACAAAACCATACCGTTCCATTAAAAAAAACACAGTTGGCCTTCATATCTCTTTGACGCCTCCACCTATCAAAAAATTAGTAACATTTTAAACAGGTGACCTGTTTTAAATGCTCCACCCTGTATAATATATTACATGTATACTGTATACCGGTTGAGGCGTCTAACTTGTTCAATTTACTCAGAAATTATTTGCTGTATGGAAAAATGTTTAAAAAAAAATACATGGTATCAACGGGAACATAGGTTTGGATAATTACTTTTTCTCCTACATATATTGTTTACATATGAGGTTTTTAAGGTCACCTTGATTTTTTTTAATGGAATACTCTATATTCCGTTACAGAAATTAAATGAGCATTAAAAACTGAGCAAATAAGTCTTACGGCATGTGTATGTGTGATTTATTAAACTATTAAATGTCTGTATCAGCAATAACAGTCAATATCTCAATAAATACCCACTTTAGACCTGTTATACCTCAATACTTATTTGCTCGGTTTTTTAAGCTCAATTAATTTCCGTAAAAAAGTATAGGATGTTCCATTATAAAAAATTAAAGTAACCTTCAAAACTTTGTGCAAACAAGGTAGAAAAGCAATAATTATTCCAACATTTGTCTCCCTTGAAGCCATGCAACATTTGTTTGAAACATTTTTCTGTAGATACAGCAAGTAATTTACGAGTAACTTGAAATCGTCAAGTTTTATGCCTTACCCTGTACATTATATGTATAAAATAATTATTTATTAGTTATTTGTTTACTTACTACTCGAAACATTCATTACTCCATCATTATTGTGAGTAGTCCTTATCTGTTATTCATTTTTCATTGGTTCTTATTCATGTGTACTACTCGAAAAGGGAATTAATTGTTCCGTGTTTATTATTGTATAAATTCAAATGTTCAAAAATTAACCCAACATAGGAAAACTAATTCATTAGATATGATAGACCTCTGTTGTCATCTACACCAGTAGACAACTAATGCTCCAAATACCTATGTAAATGGAAATCAATCATTCATTTCCTGTCAAATTAATACAAACACCTTGTTGGCTTTACTTAAAAAGCGTTCTTGTTCAATACTGACCATCGGGAACCGACTTTGACCGAAATTTTCAGAAGTTTCATCATAGTAGTCATTTATATTAAACTGAATAAAGAGATAGGCATTTCTTGAAAAATATCTTAATACCTACACACTTTCAAAGAAAGAAATATAAAAATACAAACGAAACCAGACATCGCTGATTGTACGGTCACGAAAAACGTTTACCTTCCGTTAGTTAAATAACGCATGATTGTTGCTTCTCAAATTAGAGAAACTTTAAAGCGTAGAAACAAAATCAGTTGACGATATTAAATATTGTCCAGGCAATACTAAATCTCAGTAGTTGATGCTTAACGCTGACAATAAATAATAAAAATGGTGCAAAATATGTTATCTGTACATCACACTTTCTCAAGTCTAATCAGGTAACCTAATATTTATAGACTGAAAAATACCTAGGTTACACGTTGTCTGATTATAAATAGTCAAACCCACTTAAACCATTCGAACTCCTGTATATTCTTAAAAATTCGGATGAACAAAAATCCCCTATGAGTGTCTGTCGCTGAAAAAGAAAAGGCGATCAGACATGATCGTCCTGGGAACGTTTCCAAACGGAACAAACGAGACACTTCTCGTCCAAAACAAGCTACCAGTCTAAGAGGATTCACATCTACTAGCAGAGGAGAGATTTTTCAATTAAAGGAAGACAAATATTCCCTTTTAAACTAAGCTACATCGACATCCATTATGGATTCGGCAAAGCTCGCTGTGAAAGAGGGTTGACGCCGTGCTATCAAAATGCGCATCCTATTTCGATAAAAAAAAACGAAAATTGTTCAGATCAAAACTGTTTCGACTAAAAGCTACCGTGTCCTAATCCTCCTGGAACATTAGCATTAGGAAATTTATCATACTTATGGTTTGGAGCGATAAATCAGAGGCTGAGTTCAGCTAAATTTTACGACCATACTCTTTTTATATCTGTTAAACGAAGTTTGACTCTTTTACTTGTTAAATGTCATCCCTCTCATCAGAATCATCAGCTCTCAGTTTTCTATAGAGCTCATTTGTAAAAATAAAATTATGATTAGCTTTTTGTAGAATTAAAAAGTGTTGGCGTTTGATAAGCCAAATAATGTTTTTGACGACTAATAATACATATATAATAAGCATAGACACAGAGGAACTAATAGTAAGATGATCATATAATTCCCAAGAAGTATAGTAACTCATAAATTTGTTAACTGAAGAATTTCATATTTACTTGTCCAAAATACGTAGCAAGTTTGTACATTTTATTTTAGAATTAAAAACATTTAGAATAGAAAAATGGTAAAGGTCAACGTAATACGTACATAGGAACTGCAATTGAATGTTTATAATTAATTATTACTTCAGCGACACGTACAGAACTGTGTAAGTGTAACGTTATAATAAAGAAGTAAACACACAGAACAAAATCATAGATAGGAGATCAAGACACGAAATAAAATAGAGAACTAGCAAAATGCAAAACACGTTACTTCTAATACAATATATTATGTCAAATTAACATCAAATACAAATCATCCAATCACAAATCACATAAGATCCCAAAAAATCAACAAAATCTTCCAACAAACCCAAACAGGCCCTTCCCCATACGCGTGCATTATAGCTCATGAACATTTGACTACCCATGATAGAATAATTTCACCAAAATTCATTAAGAATTCCCAAAGTAAATTTTAAAATAAGATAGAGTGAACCATCCTTAGACAGGAAGGCAAATACTGACGAATACTAGTAAACAAGCTGTACAATACGTCCATAACTTCAACCACTTTATAATCACTCCGTACACCATAGACGAAAATGAAAATTCATTAATATCCCAACAGAAAAAGCAAAGGTCAGGGGGATGGGTCAAGATCAGCCGAAGTTTCGTCACAGGTTCATCAGCCGAGTTGCAGAGCTCTAAACGGCTATCAGAGACTATCGACAGGCAAGAGGAATCCAGATAGTCACGGTACGATGCATACGTGCAGTCGGTCGTTGAGGATGGTTGAGTTCTGGTCCGAGGCTGCGGTGTCCAAGGGTGTCCTTGAAGCGGGCGGGGTCGTCACTCGAGGGCCCGCAGGTAAACGACCATCAGAATCCATGTGTGTTAGCAGTCAAGGCCTTCTAGCGTATCTTACACTCGTAATACTTAACTTTCTGCATCTGTATATGCGACGTTGTTCTGCCTCCTTCCTTCTTTCGCCCTCCCTCTCCCCACAATGTTCCCGAGCTTCTTTCCGCCTCTCTTTCTACCTTGCGTAGTGGATAAAAGAGGATACTCGCTTCTCTTACTATACAAGTGTTATGAAATGGCAATCCCCCCCGTTCTCCCTCACCGAGCAGTATCAATTTATAGGTTTAATTACCACGTAGTTGCGCACGTCGACGTTCGTTCGAGATTACCAGAAGTAATCTCTATGAACCGGCAAGGAAAACACTCTAAACCCGAAATTTTATCTCCGATAATCGAAGCACTACTACACGGTTACGACACAACGAAATGTTCTCGTTAATTTTTAAATAAACGAGGAAGGTTTGTGTCTTAGCAGGTTATGTTGTTTATCCTGCGAGGAATGCAGGGTGTGTTTAAAGTCGTGGTGGGATTGACAAGGAAGTAATTCTTCCTGCAGAAGACAGTCGTGCATAGGTTGAATGAAAGTTTGTTCGTGTGAGACTTCATTTTCGAAAACATTGAATTTAAATATTCGTCGCATACGTATGCTATTAAATTAAACCTAGCTAACGCGTCTGTCCGTTAGATGCCATTTATACTTACAACCGAACTTTTTAATGCTTTCGCTGCGACACATTTCAACGCAAACCGTGTGGAGCAGACGGCAGATATCTAACCCGTGATCGACACTGGGAACAGCAAAACTTTTCGTCAGCGATAACGATTGCAGAAAATTTCAAGCTACACGGTGACAGTCGTTATTGAGAACACAACGCCAACATTTGTTAATGAGCGAAAGGGTTAAAAAGCGTAGCCTAGTATGAACAAATTTAATTCTATATTTTGTACTTAGTTTTGCACATCTTTTCGGAAATATCATTATTTTGTATAATAATACGATTATATGAACCGTGCACAAGGGTTACTCTCAAAATATTTAACAAAGGTCCTGCACTTCCCATTAATTTCTACTTTTCTTAATTTAGAGAAATCTATATTTTCATAATCACGCTTCATCCGCGTCTACCTCCAAATCATCCACGGTCCAAGTGAAATTCTCCTTGTTCAGATCATACACTTCCAAACGGTCCGTCCACGGCTGTCGGGCGAGTACCCTGACCTTTCGTAAGCACTGGATAAAGACGCATCAGGCTTAATGATAAATACGGCCGACCATATGACGAGAGATACATATATCTGGACACGTTGGGTACAGTTCGAGAAAGGGCATGTTGCAATGGAAGTCGTCCTTGAGGGGATATAACTCAGGGGAGCTGGACGATGCTCGGTCGGTAATAAGCCAAATCCATTACGGCACTTGCAGCAACAACGCAACATAGCAACACCGTAAGACAGCCCGAACAGGCTTGGAGTCTAGCTGCAGGGACTACCTTCTACCCTTCGTGCTCCCCCCTGCCCCTCGTTCCCCTAATCGCCTCCTTTTCTCTCCCCCGGGAAGACACGGTCTACACGTGTGTCTATGCCACGCACGTATCGCGCGGTAACAACCACCTAACCAATGGCACCAGTTCACTACCAATTCCAATTATAGATCGTAAGTATATTCCAAGGAACGCGGCGAACTGACATCCCTTCCTACCTGCTCTCCCTGAGCCGCTCCACCCATCCTCGCGTCTCTCTCTCTCTCTCTCCCCCTTTTTCGCTTCCTGCTCGCGAAACCAATTATGCTCGGAATTCCGCGCGGTAAATTGAAAAGTTCTAACCGGCCGAACTACGATCCTTCCGCGGACCGAGGTCTCGCTAACGAGACAAGGAAACGTCGTCGATGCAACGTCGACGGGGTTTTCTAAAGACGACGATTGAATCAAGCGTCGATTTGACTTTCCTTTTTCAGATTGGCGGATGTGTCCTTTTGGTAACTGATGAGAGAACTCACGGGATCAGCGGTTTTAACACGTTCAGGATGGTGTGACCCACAGGTGAGCCATCGGGTGATGCTTCTATTTGACGACGTGACTAATGGATGGGTCACAACAAGCAATATATTTATAATACCGATACAAGCTAATGCAATGTAGATCGGGTTTTTTGTGACTTTCATTTTTTTAGTGTAAATGTATACTTTATTGTTTTGATATATGAAAAGCATATTTTGTGTATTGTATTTCCAGGAAAAATTTAAAGAAGTTAGATATTTAGAGAGACATAATATGAATTTAAACTAAATGTATCATGGAAGTACAACTTAAGGTAATTATTTACAAAAGGGGACCCAGCTCCGATTACCTTGACCATGACATATGTTGTCAAAATCAACATTGTGAACAACTTTTCCCTATACATATACCCGTCGCTCGGGCTTAGTTTTTTGGATATTTGCAAGAAAACTTTTGCGGAACTTAGGTTACTAGTATACTTCATGAATTTAACATTCGATTTTCATGAATTAGATTGTCAAGAAAGAGTATCCGGAGTTGGTTGGGGGTAGGTACCTTTGGCGAAAAGAGGGTTTTTTGAAAACATATGTCAAGGTCAAGGTCATCGGAGCTGGGTCCCCTTTTGTAAATAATTACCTAACAATATACCGCTAGTATATTTCATTTATGTAATAATTCTGTAAGTATGTTAAATTGTACTTTTTCGAAACAAGGAATACAAAAATGAAAACGAACCATACGGTGCCTAATAACAAATAAATTCAGAGAAGGAGAGGCGGAAATGTATGTTGCCGCACGACCGTTATGAATGTGTTAACCTGGTTTCGAGGGATTCTTTGATGTTCCCTTCCTATAAGCACGCTTTGCACACTCGTAGTCATTTCGTCACGCTCGTCATGTCGTTATGCTGACAGCATACAAGACGTTCAACAAACACTTTGCAGAAACGCCGACTGTTAACTATTATTTCTGCACAGACACTTTATAATACTGAATCTCTGTGCAACATATTTTACAACTATCGGAATTTGTTACTAACATTTCCATAGACTCGCAAGCTTAAATAGCATTTACGTCGTCAAAGGGAGCACACAAGGAAAACAGAAGGAGCAACAGCGACAGCAACGTGTAGACGAATCCGCGATTCTTTTCAGACATTCAGCAAACCGATCAAAGCAAAACGAGCGGAGACCGATAAATTCCGTCAAGAACCGGCTGCGGTGCGCCAATAAATCACCAAGCGAACAGCGCAAACTATAAAGGAACACCTTTTTACGGAGCGGGACATAAATCACGATCCGGTGTTGGGTATATCGACACTGATTTTGCGAGTATCAGGTATGACGCGTCGCGGAATTACCGTCGCTACAATTAAACGTATACCTGCAAGGTGCTGGAAAGGTTGTTACGAACCCAGACATTGGGTACGCAGAAGGTGACGCGCAGTTAGCGATGGGTCCAAGTTCTAAGCGCAACGCCGCTGACCCTCAAGTAACGAGCAGTAAAACAGTCACGCGTAAGGCAAATATCGGATCACGTATGAGCAGTGGTAAAATATTTTTTAAACCTGCTCCATGAAAAATGTATACATAAGGATTTTCCTTTACATACTTTTAATAATTTTCTCGTAAAACTATACCAATTCGTAATAATTTAAGGGCGCAGAAAATACATTTGTAAATTACTAGGATGCAACACAAGGTTTAATCCTTTTTAGGATACACTGAATAGGAATTTAATTTTATAGAAAAGAAGTTTGTATTCTGTGTTGCTGTCTGAACATATTTGCTGTCTGGATTTTATATTGGGTTGTTCGGAAAGTTCGTAGCGATGTTAAGGGCAGAGTTACAATCGTATATTTTTTAATTCATATCATATTCGTATTTACTACTTATTTTACAATTATTTCCATTGCACCAGTAACATAAAGCTTTGACAGCTTTGGCTAAAAAAAACTGTTCAATCTGCTCTTAGATGGATTTTGTTTTCGACGTTTTTGTTAGATACTGAATATTCTTGCAATCTAAAACAACGATCATCTCATGGGGCAGTCTTATTAATTGTGTAGATGCTACAAAACTTTCCAGTCGAAGTAGTGTAATTTTTTTACAAGTGTGATAGTACGTAACAAAAATGAAATTTGTGTTTGTTCAAATGTTTCGCCGATATTTCTTACAGAAAACGGAAAAATCAACATGTAACTTGTACAGTAAATACATTCAATTCACACCTGAAATATAGTACTTATTCGCCAGATCAGACGATTCTTCTTTCGTACAGTAAAAAGGAAACGACAAAAGTTTCCCAAACTTTTCTGACTTACCACCCCTTTTCAGAGTTTTTTCTATTCAGTGCCCCTTTGGGTAAACTATCTCTATTATCAAAATATCCAAATGTAATTGTGCGTGTAATCTTTCAATCTTAAAAAGCTAGAATGGAAATAAAAAAAAATAAAATAACTAGAACGCCCCTCCAGATGTCCCTATCGCCTACAAGAGTTTAAATAAATGAGTATGAAAAGCACATATTCTTCTTTCAGCAGCATAACTATTATTGTCGATTACTACTGTTCATTTGTACTTCTGCTTACATCCGATAAGGAATTTCACACATATAATATAGTATTCAATGTCAACCTTGTGAAGCCACTAGTAAATTTAAACGTAGTCATTTCCAATAACTAACTGATTCTGAATATATCATTAGTTGAGTAACTAACGAATCAGAATCGTCACGCATCTTTTATAATAAAATACGCACGAATAGTTATACAACATCGATCATGGACCAGGGATTCAACAGAAATATTGATCACGCTATTGCATTCGTAAATGAAGCAGACCAAAACTTCAGCTCCAACGGAAAGTTATCACGCTATTGCACGCGTATATGAGACAGACCTGACCTTGAGCTAATTTCGGACATATTTTGAACATTGAACATTATACTTTGCACAATGGCATTCGTACATAAAACAGACCAAACCTTCAGCTCTTTCCACATTGACGTAGGGAAGGGTAGCTCGTTCTCTCGATTATCTCCTGTAGTCAACTCAACGCGGCAATCCTCTGCAACGTTTATTCTAACATCGAAGTACTTGAAATAGTTACTCGTCAATGAATATCTTCGACCCAGGGTAGGTGAATTTTGTGGCTTCTTTTCATACGGCAATGGTACCGAGGCAGACGATGACAACGACGATGCCAGTAATGATGCCGATGATCTATAAATATAAACCATTAATAACGAAAAAATTATTTTTATCATATTTAGCAATTTTATGTCACATACGGTGTCACGTTAGATCTATAGAAATCAACATTGATAACGATACGCTGTTTCTTTTTCACCCCCATGGTGAATTTTTACGTGAATTGCGTCGTTACGGTACGACAACGCGGTAGCAGCACATATAGACTGATATTACACATTCTTCACCTGATACTTCATTTATCCCCTTCCACATACAACACCAGCCGTCGTCGTTGCAGCCGCGTGGTAGGTCAGCAAATATTAAAATGTTCGCGCCATGGACAATGTATTTAAAATTGAAAATTTTATAAAAACAAATGCGTCGACACGTTATAAGAACTAGATTGTTGTCTCGTTAATTATTCCATTTTTCCTTCCTTCTCCTCTTCATAGTATCATGATTTCAATGTTTGCTGGCCTACCACGCGGCGGCAACGACGACGGCTGGTGTTGTATGTGGAAGGGGATAAATAAACCGTCAGGTGAACAATGTGTAATATTAGTTTATGTGCTGCTACCGCCTTGTCGTACCGTAATAACGCAATTCACGTAAAAACTCACCATTGAGGTGAAAAAGAAACAGCGTATCGTTGTCAATTTTGATTTCTATGGATCTAACGTGACACCGTATGTGACATAAAATTGCTAAATATGATAAGAATAATTTTCTCGTTAATAATGGTTTATATTTATAGATCATTGGCATCGTTACTGGCATCGTAACTACCGTTATCACGGCGTCGTCATTGTCGTCGTCCGCTTCGGTACCATTGCCGTATGAAAAGAAGCCATAAAATTCACGTACCCTGGGTCGAAGATATTCATTGACGAGTAACTATTTTAAGTACCTCGATATTAGCATAAACGTTGCAGAAGATTGCCGCGTTGAATTGGCTACAGGAGATAATCGGGAGAAAGAGCTACCCTTCCCCATGTCAACGTGGAAAGAGCTGTTACTAACGAAGGCAGATATTTTAAGATTGCTGACCATGTCCCCGCTAAACAAACTCGTAAAAATCGGTAATACCTTAATTTTACAAGTCGTTATGTTTAACGATATAAAAAACATAAAAATTGCCGATTCTATTGCGTCAATATTCATTACCGACAAAATTATGTACAGAATATACGATTTCGTGTATTGTATAGACTATAGATCATATGTACTCATGATTGTCGGAAAACATTCTCACACTTAAATATAAGTTCGTGGAATTCGTTGAAATTGCGAAATAAATGTATACCAAAGATAATGTAAATGCGATAATGGAGTCTGATGATCCTTTTGAAAAGAACAGTTTGATCGATTGTGAACTATTGGTTTTTTGTTTAAACACAATCTTGTATGAAGCCTTAACAAATCATGTAAACTGAACAACATATGTATAGCATTTCTTAACAAACGCCTTTCCAATCTCTAGACATATTATCGTAAACTATATGTACGGTATCTTAACATTAATATTTGTAGGAAGTGTTAATAATATGTAGAAACTGAACGCTGTTTCCATGTGACATGCTACTGTAAGAAATATGACCCGCGTCTTTGCTGAGATATGCACTTTTCAAGAACCTGCAATGGACCGGTCGCGTGTACTTACTACAAGACGAAGCAACTGCTGACTTACAAGGACGACCGCGACATCTGGGACATGGATTTTGATGAGTCTCATGTATATTGTAGTGTAGGTATAGTACACCAACATATGTGTCAATGTTGGGCTCAACACTCAAGCGTTTCCAAAGTATTAATAAAAAAATGATATTGATGAATTTATGAATTTAAGCGTTAGCACAGGTTATCGCAATAACGAATAGTGGGGCTCGTAAAGGGAAGGTCTCGCACCAGAACTGTTGTCGGTTCGTTTCCCAATACAGTCAGTTTTTTTTTTTTTAATTGAAAGTATAAATGTATTTTTCCTTATTTTGAAACACGTTGAACCCATATACAGCACCGTATATTAAAGGAACTGATTTTAAAGTATACAATGAGGCCCTATCGATGAATTTACCTCACCCACAGCTGAGAGCAAGGTGTTAGTACCTCCTACCATGACACCCTATCTTTGACCGCCAATCCAAAATCTGTCTTAAGGATCACGTTGACTTTACTGTCTCACTTTATAAACCATATAAACACTATATAAACTCACTACCTGAGTTCGCATTATCTCCTAGTACACTTGATCCCATCGCTACGTGCCGCGGCGGGCCGAGGCGGACCGAGGCGCTCGGTCTGGATGAAGACGGGGCGGGACGGTGTGGTCGGTGGCGCCACGCAATTGTCAATTAACATTTTTACCGCCATGCAAGAAAACATGAAGTTACGTGCCGGCGTACGTGGCAACCGCTCGAGCCACACGGTGAGCTCGACAGGGTTCGCAGGGATCACAAGCCGGCCGGGGAGGAACGAAGAAAGTGGAGGAACGAGGCCTGGGCCGACTGGTGGATCGCGCGAATGAAACGGGCAGAGGAAAAAGGAGAGAAAAACGAGCGCGAGGAATAAAAAGGAATCAGAGAGGATACATTTCATTATAATTATGTGCGCAATGGATTGCTAATCGTAAGCGCCTCCTGAGTGCCTCCTGAGCACCTCCCGCGTCCATCTTGCACCACCAGAATGTTTCCAGCGAGACCGTAAAAGATTTGTTTTTCACACGTAGGAATGGATGAACTTTTTTTATAAGAAATATATACCGCGAACGGGACACTATTAGTACTATTAGCATACGTCATCCCTCGTTTTGCCCCTTCTTCCCTTTTGATTCCTTCTTTTGATTTTTCTTATTCTTTTTAAAACCATGCCGACTCTGTTGTCTACCGTAGGAATTCGCTATCGATACTCGCCGTTGGAAATGGGATGGTATTTCCAGATTACTCGCTCTTTATTACATTCCACGACGCCCTTATGGTGCTCGTAATATCACGTTGCGAGAGGCTGCGATAGCTTCGAATATTACATTTAATAAGCTAGTATCGGCTTTGCTCTCCGTAACACGGAATACACGATGAAAATCTTCCGAGGCTCATTTTTCTCACAGTTATACTACTAACCGGATGGACTTTTCCATTTTCGCTGGAATGCTTACGGGATGGATGCGATCGAATATGGGCGGGTTCTTTTTTAACTTTGTGATCGTCTGTGTGGCCTGCCTATTCCGGATATTTCAACACTTTTTTTCGTTATTAACCTTATGGTTGAAACTCCGGTTATATTCCAGTACCACTTTATTTCAATATTTTTGACATCGAGATACACTCGACTAAATCTATTTTTGAAACTACATTTCAATCTGTTAACTAACTAATTCAATTATAAACACCAAATCAATTTATCGAAGATTCGACCGCAAAAAACGTCCATACAATACAGTTTATACAAATACAGATATCGGATAATCCCATAAATACTGCTGCTTTACTGAGAGTCAAATTTAAAACAATATCTTCATTCAAGGTGATTTTCACTGAACTGCTCAGTGTAGATACTATTTTAACCACAGACCTTCCGACAATAATACATTGCAAATAAATGAATCTCGATCAAATAGTTCACTTATTATAAACGTTTAAAATGGGATTAAAGGAATTAACACGACTACAACAGCTGAGAACGTATTCAAGGTGTACCGTGAGATGATTAGAGTAAATCAGTGCTAAAGAAGATTCAAGAAATACCGAAATGGCCTTAAAGATGAGCCTCGTGTCGAAGCCTGAGAAATTAAACGAAGACACTGTACGAGTTGCTACTGAAGTAGATTCGGCAGTAGCTACTATGGACTGTACGTAGAAATTGTAAATATATTATTCAATAATTATTCAAAAGAAATCATTAATTCTCACTAACACACTAATTCCCGATTTTGTTCAAATTAGGATATGTTGTAGTCTTTAGCGATATATAAATGTATCTCGAAGGATTTCTGAAATTTTTAAAAACTGTTGAAATGAGCTTTGCGGATACCTACAGTGGAGACATAAGAGTACTAAATAAAAATTATTTGAGTTAAATAAAATATTTTTTAACCATCTATTTTGCAATTGCATTAAATAAATACCCTGATTTTATACCGGGGAACTATTTAAAAATTTTTAAAAATGAGGATAATAGCTCTATTTGCCCTCTTTGTAGACATATGTTTAAAAGTAAATGAAAAATTAATTGAAGTAAACGCTGCATCGAATTACACCGGCTCTACATGGCTACATATATCCTCATTTTTTTCAAATTTTTAAATAGTTCTCTGGTATAAAAACAGGGCATTTATGTAAAACATTTGCAGAATAGACGGTTAAATAATATTTTTTTTAACTCAAATAATTTTTATTTAGTACTCTTATGTCTCCACTGTAAGTACCCGTAAAGCTCATTTCGGATTAGTTTGTTAGTTTAATAGTTATGATTCATTGAAAAAAGGTTGACCCTACATTTCAAACAGCTGTAAAATCAACAATTTAAAAAATTTTCAAAAATTCTTTGAGATGCGTTTATACAGGGTGAACCACGAATCGTGGTCAGTAGAGATTACTCTGTTATTAGGGGAAAGGTGTCTAAAACGATTCCTCGGGGTAAAATGATTCCTGGCTGCCCTGTGGCTATTAGTGGTGCTACATCGTAATGTCGTTCTACAATAGTTCTCCCCGCACGTCACCAGTCGTTGCTTGAAGTGCGATGTGAATAGCAATGCCCTGTGTGTTGTCCACAAGAAAAATTTTAAATTACAGCAATTTATCTAACATATGGTCTTTTTCAATGTTGTGTAACTTTTGTCATAAACGGTCTAATGTAACAGCTGCTTCTTGCGCGGATTTAACCACAATTCAATAATAAGTTAATTAATGTTTCGTTACCGTATGTAATAAGTTGATATTATATTCAACCACTGAATGTCAGTTGGGTATTTGGAGTCATATGATCCCTCCCTAGTAGGATAAAATGATCCGAGGAATCATTTTACCCATATGCTATATTATCGTTTTTTTCTTTTAGTTACAACAATGCCCCGTCAGTATGAAAGAAAAACAACGCGTCAAAGCTGTTTTTATTTAAATAAAATGTAATAAATGAAATGCTTTTTAATGTTCGTTGTATTTACTATCAGCAGGTATAAAATGATCCCCGGGGATCATTTATACACATACATTACAAAATGCGTTTATACACATACATTACAAAATGAACCTTAAGTATGCCTTCAAAGAAATGTGAATAAAAAATATAATTGATCAGGTAGCTAAATTTTATTTAAGCCAATGATAAGATAGATAGACTAACTTACAAAACTACTTTACTTTTATGTAAATAATGAGCATCTGTATTTTTTATATAAATTACGCCTTAAAGGAATCGTTTTAGACACCTTTCCCCTACATTATTAACAGTCCGATCGAAAATGTTTTTATCATGTATAGCATGGTTTCAAGAGAGCTTTAACGTAATTATAGCAAATGTTTCGTGAACTCTTTTTTTTTTCATGATTTTTCAAGGTCACTTTCAATTTTTTGCAAATACACCTATAATTTTTTTACGCCTATCTGTTAAAGAATTTCAAGACGAATTCGGTAAGTATCGTAACATAACTTTTACCTTAATTTTGTAATTATTATATAAAATAATAATAAATTAATAAAATTCACAAAAAATTTGCTATAATCACGTTAAATCTCTCTTGAAACCATGGTATACCTGATAAAAACATTTGCGATCGGACAGCTAATAACAGAGTAATTTCTACTGATCACGATTCGTGCTTCACCCTGTATATCACTAAAGATTGCAACGTATCAAAATTTGAAGAAAATCCGAAATGGTGCTCCAAAAAGTGCTCCAAAAGAGTATTATGATACTTACGAGATCACATAATATTATGCCACGATTAACTACAGAAACCGTTAGTTGAATAAATGATACAACGAGAAGTCACTGAAAGGCAAAGTCGAATGCAACTGTCGAGTTAACGCGTCTTTCTCGGTTAACATCGACCGTACGTTGCTCTGTTACATGATATCCCCGGGAGAAAACCGATGCTGCAGAACGTTTTACGAGATGCAAATGTCGGGCAGTCGGACAGCCAGTCAACCGCACCATCAACTCAGCCACCGTTCGACTACACCGGGCGTAATCCTCTTCATCGTCGGCTTTTCTGTTGTCAGGAACACGTAAGAGCTTTGAAACCGCAGTTCGAAGTTAAAACCAGCTCGACGCACTGTTCCGACGTCGTGTAAATAGCGCAGAACTGGTTAACGCCACAGCCGTTTCGCTGTTTTCACCATGACAATTGCGACCCCAAGTGTCGATCGGTGATCTCGACGCCGTGAACTTGGACAGGCGATATCAATCGCAGGAGCCGGACAAGCCGAGATCGCCAATGCTTCGTGAAAAAGGAAACGGAGATCAGACGCAAAGCTTCCAGAAACTTCGAGACTGAATTATGATCGAAGAATGCTGATTTTGGTTGGGGACAAGTAATTAACACTTTGCCAGTCGATTCTTTCGCGACCTTATAAGGCGAAGTTACTTTCTTATTAGTAGTTTCACGAGGAGATAAAGAATTAAAGAAGATATTAAATATATGATTCTTATTAGAAGAATTACACATCGCCCCCAAAATAGTTTCAATTAATAAACACATAATCTGTACGAAGTTTGAACTCGATCGGATATATTTTCGTTTCCTGGATATATCAACGTCGCATAAAGTGCACGTAAGTCTGTATTAGCGATAATGTTATATTACATGCATAACAAAGTATTAACAACTCCAAAGTCACAAATTAACACTGAATACAAATATTATTATCCTGATTATACTAGAGTATATTACCAGAATTTTAAATATTAATTGCTAATTACAATCTTATACTGAATTACTTTTAGTAAATTGACAGTTGAGATCACAACATCATTAAATGACGGATAGGTAATCAGTTGTGAACGCCGTACGGTTAACGTTAATTGACTAACAGACGTGATGTTAATATCTCTGTTTGACTGTAACTTATTACACTTTAAATTTGTTGATTCGCCGAATACTAACGTTCAGTATCCACTGGGGATTAAGGAATGATTAATAGAGGCCGCTTTACGAAACCCTTTCGGACAGGATAGAATCGACGAAGCTAAGGTGAAGTGCATCAGGAAGCAACGGAAGTAATTTCAAAAGACCAAGGCTGCGAACGGTTACTGATCCAAGGAAGAATAATCCATCATTGTGTAACGATACAGTAATCGACCAAACCGACGAAACTCATCAAGGTGACAAGCAATCAATTTAAAAAAAAAAAACGTGTACGTGTCGACTTGAAAAGTACGCCTTCAGTGATTGCAATTCTACGACTGATAATTGCTCGGCGCTAATTACCCAGGAATATTTCCGGAGCAGTTTACCTTGTCTATGGGTGACCTTTCGCCGTAAAAGAAAACAACGATGAGCACACCGAAGAGCTGGACGCGAAAGAAAATTGATGAAGATGCACCCAGCGATGTGTCTACGGCGTATGGAGTGATTAATAATGGAGGACTAATTTTAGAAAATCTCCCAAGCCTCCCATATTTAATATGAGCCGAATTAGTAAATAAATTAATAAATAATGAATAACAGTCTATTACAAAATGCAAAGATAACCGAACATTCAACTTACCAAGTTTTTTTAGACTCAAAAATCATTGCGTCATTATAGGAGATATAAATTCAATAATTTCTACACAGGATCAAGAAAATCTGTTGAACCCCTGATAAACTCACTTCATTAATGAAATATATCAAATAAAAAATAAATAAGGAGTAAGGGGTCTATTCCAAAATAAAAGCAAAATCAGAAATTGTCCTTGTAAGTTTTACTAGGTCCGAATGTCTCTGTAATTTTTAGAATAGATTCCGTAAAATAAAAATCCAAAAAAATGTACAAAGGTATAAGATTATTTTAGTGGCTAAACAGTTCTGAAATGGGGATCAATAATTCCAAGATTACGTTCCCAAAGTAAACAGTAATGTATCGACAGAACCGAAACCTCGACGGTCTAATTAATAACAGGTCCATGATCTATACAGCGACCAAAGTTACAGGAAGTAATAAGCCATTTGAGATACGAATTCCCTGTTATAGCCCTGCTGGGAGCCATTAGAACTTTGCTTGTATAATACACGACAGAACACGGTAATATCATGGCGTAATATGAACATATGGTGAACGTGTTTTCTTATGCAAGCTTAAGAAACTTACTATTAGAGGACTGCACATTAAATGGCCGATACTATAGATTAAAATATTATATTAGACTTTCATGAATGAAAATTATGAACAGAACACACTACTTGCATGTTAAAGTAAAGCGCACACCTTGCACGTTAAATAACTGTATTTGTGTTGCCAATAAAGTTTCGAGAATTTTATTTAAAATTAATTAGAAAAGACAATTTGTAGGAATCAGATATAATTGAGTATCATTTATATATTCACTACGTATTACAGAGGTAACAGTTAATCCGCTAACTGCATTTGTCCACTGCAATAGACGCTTATTTTGTCAGTTATTATAAAATTACGAGCACACATTACCGACATTATAATAATTTTTTTAGGTCAGTTTCACCAATAAAACTCATTTAAGATTTAGTGCAACAGTCTTACTAAAAAGTTCAGCATTTCGTATGTAACACTATGGTTTATTTTTCGAAAGAAGAGCCCTGGTTCTTAACTTTGGTTCCACAATGCGCCGGGCGCAAAAATGCTGATGCTTCACGGAAATGCGTTAAACAAATAGTACGCGGGCTCTGTAGGTATTTACACAGGAAAACATAACAGTTACCAGCGATTCATTGGTCCCGGTGTAAATGTGCTGTTCAGTGAAAACGCACCTGAGAACTGCACATCGTTTTCTCCGGTTATATTAGTCTACTGAGTATACACTCGGAACACCGACAAAGCGGGAATATTTTGTTTCCGAAACGTCTTTGCATCTCAGAAGTCTCTATTCAAAAGTTTATACCCCGGATGTCACGTGCGAGACATAATTACCTCACGGTCAATGTAAATACTACATTTGACCAGAGAAACAACAACATGTTCATCTGTCAATAAATAGATCTACCGAATGAGCGTAAAAGTTTTGGCAGCTGAATGAAGGCTATGAATGTCCATTTTAATTTTATTTTAAAACAATAAAACTCGTGGCACAGTGGACCAGACTGACCGCCGGCGGGTCACATGGCAGCCAACGTGTTAAAAGATGTTTACTGTATTGCGTACAAAATTTATTCTTACTCTTTCGTTGCTTAGCTTATTTGAGAGATCAAATTAGAAAGTAAATATAGTGCCATAGAATTATTATTTTGCGTAAAAATAATCATAAATGATAACTGCTACGTACTGTATTTTCCAAACAGAAATATTTTGTTTCCCGTTATGCATACTTTCAAGTAAAAAAGTCATGCATTAAATCGATAATTCTAAATTTTCTAATTTAAAATATATTAATAAAGAGGTATAAGAAGTTTTTAAATAAATAACTCACCCTATCTTGGTGATTAGCTTTCCATGAACATGAAGGTAAGACGTGACGAACCTCTTGTTCACCTTAGAGAAAAAATATAACTTAAATTAAAATCAAATTTCAGGCAATCAGTGTAACTATATGTTCATGACATATGTATACATATATACATAAATATATATTCATACTAGATTTATTTTATTTCATTGTACTTATTTTTTCACTTATTATTGTAAAACTATGTACAGACACTGTGTGGCTTCCTCGTGAGGCTGTCCTAAATACAGTTACCCCGCGTCTTAAATAGATTGCGCGAGATAAGCAAACGAGGCGGGGTGAGCCAACAGTTACTGCGAGGCAACCATCTATTGTACATGTACAATGCTGTCGAAAAGATTTAAAAAAAGTAGAATATTCCAAAACGAAAGAACATGAACGCGAGTATTGTTGCAGGGTATTCAATAAAAAGCGAAGTTCTGTCAGAGATTTTAGTCCCTGCTATTAACTACAGAAAATGCAGGATTAGGAAAACATATTTCTAAAGATCGTGATTGATATAACGGTGTAGGTATACAATTAAAATGATGGTTTTAACTTATACGTCAGTGGGACGTTCGAACATGGACCGTTTTGTACTGGTCCTATGCTTCTTGTGCGCATCCGGTAACAATATGCGTCTAAATGAAGCGAGGAATGAACTGCTAGGCCCCCTTTATCTCGTCAAAAAACCGACAATCGTTGACTTGCCGCGAGACACATGTACACTTCGCGTAGCACGCCTCGCGAGGCAGCCTCGCAATGTCTGTACATAGCTTAATAAGTAATAAGTGTATTTCAATTTATACATATATTATATATATTTTGTGTGTTTATTTACTCAATTTGATTTTTATTTCTAAAACGTTGTATTTATTGTGCCCTCACCTCAACGCTATTTAATTGTGCCAATTCTTCTAAATCACTATGAGACAACCTTGCTTCATTGGCAGTGCCGGCTGTAGTTGTACGACGAACCCGTCTGCCACCAGGATGAATCCAAATTTCCCTCCTTAATCCACCCCCGACACTGTTTGCCCCTTCTTTTTCTTTCATTCTCGCCCTCTCCTTCCATTCTCTCTCTTCTTTACGTTTCCGTTCGGTTGACTCATACTGTTAGAATACACAGTACAATAAATCTCAAAATAGTTATTTGTATAATTTTCATTAAAAACAGCACTGCGCATTATGTAAATGAGAGTTCGTTCTATTAAGTTTCTCCTTATAAAGAATCCATGTAATATTTATATACTAATATCCCTAAAATCTCTCAAATACTAAAAGCAGATACAAACATCATACATTTAAAGCTCATACAATGTTTGTACCTCTTAATGGCAACTATAGAAGATGCATGCTCATATTTTATGCAATATGGTGCTGATAACTGACAGAAACAGTGCTTTGATTTTCAGCTACTAATCTAATAATGAGCAATATAATATCCTTTAACTATGTTTGTATCATATACAGGGGGGGGTGGGGCAATAACTATGTCCACTTTGAATATTGCCTGTATTTGTAATAATATGGAAAAACGTTATGTACAAAACTTACACGGTATAGAGGGGGGCATATAGTGACACAAACATTTTCTGCGTGGGTGAAGGCATAGAGGAGATTTCAAGGTCATCTCTATTTTTCTTAATGGAATGCTATGTTTTTTTTATCGCGATGTGATAGCCGGTGTTGAGATGACTTCAGCAAGCTATTATTGAAGGTCATGCAGGGTCAAATGTGGTAATAAAATACACTTTCTTACATTACAGGAGATGCTCGAAGTGGTGACCGTTTGGGTCAATGCAAAATTGTAATCTTCGTATCGCTGCATCATGTGCATGTCTATATATTTTCTGGTGTAGTGGGTACTTCTTGATAAACATCATTTTTCAATGCTTTCCAGAGAAAAAAAATCTAATGGGGTTAAATCTGGAGAACGAGGTGACCAAGAAACTAATCCTCCACGTCCTATCCATTTATTTGGGTAAAGTTCGTTCAGTGCATCTCTCACTCTCCGAGCATAATGTGCTGGACACCCGTCGTGCTGTAACCACATCATTTGGCGAACGTTTAGTGGTACATTTTCTAATAATGTCCCCTATGAAATAATACAGCATGTGCTAGAATAAGTTCAGAAACGATAAGACATGCACGTGATGCAGCGACACGAAGATTGCAACTTTGCATTGACGCAAACGGTCACCAGTTCGAGCATCTCCTATAATGTAAGAAAGTTTATTTTACTACCACATTTGACCTTGCATGACCTTCCATGATAGGTCGCTGAAGTCGTCTCAACACCGGCTATCACATTGCGATAAAAAAAATATTGCATTCCATTAAGAAAAATAGAGATGACCTTGAAATCTCCTCTATGCCTTCACCCACGCAGAATATGTTTATGTCACAATGTTCTGCCCCCCTTTATACCGTGTAAATTTTGTATATAACATTTTTTCATATTATTACAAATACAGGCAATATTCAAAGTGGACATAGTTATTGCCCCACCCTGTATAAGAATTAATTTACACTTAAAGTATCATCATTTAGAATCACTAGTAACACTACCAATTGTATTCAATCATAGAATAAGGGAATAGCCGGCTAAGGGCATCAATATTATCCTTAAGTGAAACTCTTAGGTCGAATTGGACGTGTGATGAAAAAACAATCTGTACCAATTTTCAACCCTCTATCTGAAATCTTGAAAAAACATTTGAAAGTAAAGATTCCACACTTTGAAACGATTTGTTAATGATATCGATTTGAACATTTTTGCCGCAATTATGAGCATTTGAACTTGTCTCCATTTTTCGAGATCGTAGAGGTGATCCTTTCATTTTTTTGCGAAGTGTATATGTTCTTAAAAAAAGAAATACAAAAATTGAAAGTATAAGTAACTTTTTCACACAAAAATCATCAATAAAATCGATTTTTGATTTTTGCCACTACGGTGCACCTTAGCGAAAAATCTGCAAAAAAATGCGGGCATCATGTATTATGATAATATGTCAGTACTGTAATTACATAAATCCAGTCGCTTTAAAACTTCAATAAGAAATCCGCATTTTTCATCATTTTTTAGTGTTGTTAATTTTTTACAACTAGAATTTTCAATAAATTAATCGGAAAAGGTTCTCTAACACGTGGCCCGGTAACTACCATCTATCAGATCTACCGAATTTTTGTATGCCTTAAATAGGGAAAATAGAGGAAAAACTAATAATCCGAATTTTCCCTGTTATTGCCATCCTAGTCGAGATAGAGGATTGAAAATTGGTACAGATTATTTTTGCTTGATAAGCTATCGAATAGTCCATCACAAGTCCAATTCGATCTAACAATACGGACACTTTTGACCCCCTTATCCGGCGATACCCTTTACCTTCGAATGATTATAACTGTCCGAAAAATATAAATTCAATATGTTTAAGTATAAGCATGCAAAGAAGTCTGTGATGCGCAAGAAAACTAATGAGAAAGATCAAATGGGCGCAAATCAATTGTAATATTAGGCAACATATAGGTAGAGAAACTATTGCAAGCTTCGGTTAAGATAACTGGTATCTAAAGAAATCACACCAAGTATCGAAATTTACTTACATAATGTAGATACTGGCAGCAAAACAGAATTGAAATATTATTAACGTTAGTATTAATACAAACATGTTAGGAAACTACCTGAATTTTTACCATACCTTTTTCCTGTTCTCATCAAAAAGTGCTATTAAGCTCTCCCTTGCAGAATGGAATGGATTGGATGCCATAAGAGATCTCATATAATAATATACTGCATCCAATTTTCGTCTCTGAAAGAAAAGTTAATTTTTGAATTCTTCAATTTTGTATTTTTTTTCATTAAATTTGTAACTGATTTTATAATGCTTACAGCATAGTGGGCTAGTAATGCAAGCTGATTATAAGGCCTTCCATTCTTAGGATTAAGTTGCTGCGCTTTCAAATACCATCTAAAAATAAGTTAAATTTAACTTTGAACTAAACCACGTTTAAAGAATCTGATAGTATTATTCATTTGTTAACACTTACTGCCTAGATTTTCCATAATTGTTCGTTTCATTTGCCTGCTCTCTATACCTTGCCAAGTCACCCAAAAATAAGTATATTTTTTGCGCGCTTACTAACGCTAAGCCTAAGATTCCAAGCCCTTTAGGCAGAGTTGATGATGCAAGAAACATGTCCAATTTAAATTCGTATTTGCTTTCAAGTACAGTTAACAAACTTTCTAAGTATACGGTACCCTCGTCAATGATCTTGAGCATTATTTTTTTGTACTGCTCTCGCCCCTCAGAACTCTCTTTAGGCATACCTTTCCGAAGCATTTCGATCATATTGTAAAAAAGTATCTTCCAAAAGTGTTGCTCAACATTTTCAGATTGACAGAATTTAATGTCCGTTTCGAGTAAAGTTTTCAAACTCTCTTGAAGGAAGTGTCTTATGTATAAAACCCTTTCCCATTTTGATGTGAACCCACCAGAACTCAATATCCATTGTAACTCTAAATCAGCACGCTCTATGTCCAGAAGTAAATAATGATTTTTTGCTGAGCGAAAACTGCCAAACAAGAAGCAATGTTATTAAAATAAAACATTTTTATTCTTAATTTAAAACATACTCATCATTTTTACATACCTATCAGAGTAAGGATCATACCACGAAGGCCTTGTATTACCAAACTGATCATTCGTCATATATGGTGGTGGTACACTGTCTAAGTGTGTTCCTTGAAAACTATGGTGTGGTGAAGTAATGCCTCCATGAGACTGGAACACTGGCACGTTGGAACTCTGAGATGAGGTTTCGCCCTCTCTAAAACGAAAATAATTTTATTAAACACTAAAATCAACATAAAAATGAGAAAAATACGGTCATTCCTACCTTTGAACTACAGCCCTACTACTGGGTGATGGAACAACAATTGGTTTATCAGGATTGTTGTGATTGAATAATGTTCTTTGTTGCTGGGCTCCTTGCGGTCTTGAACCTGAATGACTAGGCGGAGATTGGTTAGTCTCGGGTAAGACTAACACACCTGGTGGTTGGGAATTACTGTATCCACTAGGAGATGTTTGATGTGATGTCAAATTTAAAGTGGTATTTGATAAAGAAGCAGAATGAGAGGAAACATTAGGTGTTTGTCGCCTCTAATTCTAATTTGTATCCGACATGAAATATAAACTTAAAAAAATAATTGATACCTATGTCTGTAAAGGTCATCAAAGTTTCTACTACTACCACGATAATTTCTATCTTTACTAGATTCGCGGCTACGTTGTATAATATTCCGATGTCTTCTGTGATCATGTCTTCTACTATTATTAGTATTCTTTTGATTATTGTTAAAGTTATCATTTTCTCTGTTTTGCTGATTGTTTTGTCGATCACGACTATTAACACGAGCTTTATCCCTGCTATTGCTCCTTGAAGAATACAAAAAAATACACTCGACATGTTTATACTGCATTTTTATCAAACTATGTTTATCTAAATAATACATAGGCTGGTATGAACGTACCGGTCTGCCGGGTGTCTCCTTTCACGCTTTTTTTTTTTACGTCGACTGTGACCGCTCGTTGTATTTTCATTTCCAGGCACATTAGAGTTTTCACGCAAGCTTAACACAGAAGAACTGCGACTTGTACGTTCAGCTTCCACTTTTTCGTCCGATTCAGCTTCTTCATTCCAATCCTAAATATTTTAATTTAAACATAATGCATGTGCTAATATCATATATGTACACTTTTAAAACAAAAATACTTACAATTATATAATTAGCTGATCTATGTACTCCTCTATTAACGGATTCAGTTTTTGATGGGCTAACATCTAAATTTTGCGGACTATTCTTTTTTTCCTGTGCTATATTAAGTTCGGGTGCATTATTACTTTGTCGTTGCCTTTAAAAGAGGAATAAAAAGATAGTGAATGGAACTATTAAAAAATTATAAGAATATACAACTTAAATAAACTATTACGTTTGAGTGCGATGAAATGTTGAAGGAGGTGATACTCCTCGACGATAACTATCGGGTGAAGTCTGACGTTTATTTGCACTGGATGTTAAAGTAATAGGTGACACTGAAGACGCTGGTGGCATCACTGAACTGTCAGCACGGCTTAAACTTTCCATACTAGTGTACATAGTACTATTACTACCACGACGATCGTAAGACCTATTTTTCAGAGTACAATAATATATAATACAGTAAGAAAAATATAAAATATATTTCAGTATATTACAAGACAATTGAAGGGTAAGAGGAAAAAACAAATGTCCATATTTAGTGAACTACTGAATCACCGAAGGTTACAAAGTAGAAACGTCCACATAAGATAACGTTAAAGATTTGGTGTACTGGTTAAACACAGTATTGGACTAAAGCATTGAAAATTGATTTTTTTCATAAAGCTGATTTATAACATTCATTATTTTTCCCCTTACCCTTCAATTGAGGAACAGAAACCTTTATGCAATGTTCACATCAATTACGTAAGTGCAAAAGCCAATCAAAAATATGTTATTAAAACTTTTTACATGGATCTTCGTTTATGAACAAATCGCACGTGAAAATTAATTAGGCACGCAAACTTTCGCATTTAACTGATTAATATATCTACCTATTACTCACTACTTCTACTTCCACTAAAAGTTAACGAGATTATAGTAATATTCATTTTCCATCACTCTGACTAGATCCTAATTCTCAATTTACAGTATTCTTCCCATAAGGTTGTACTTTACAAACCCCCATATCATCGCATCGCTATTCCTACGCTATGTCGTCAGCCAATGAAGGCTATTACAAAATCGTGTCGACTGCTCTCGTTTCGATAATCATGCGACGCAATCTTATGCGAGAAATACTGTATACCAAATTTTTATTAACAATTAATAACTATCGCCGTTAACATTCGTAAACATTAATAAAAGTAAAGATAACTAGTAATGGACAAACAGTCAAGAAAAGGGTAGAGAAAATAAAAAACCGTACGAAAAAGATAGTACTCTACATTCTAGTTTTGTTTTATATAAGAATATAAGTAATAAAATATGTACCTCTGCATGTACTCTTGACTTGGTGTATGAGACCTGGAACTTGGAGCTGAATACTGATCAGGTGTAACACACCTGAAAATATTTGTCGAACTCTCTATTTCTTCAGGTCTAAGTCTGCCCCTGCCTCTACTTCGTGCTGGCACAGTATTTGACCAATTAGGTTGTGGAGGTAGCGGACCAGATAGAGGTAAATTTTGCATAGTTTGTGAGTGCTGCATTGCAGGTGGATAATTATGAGTTGATGAGCCCTTTAAAGACAACATTTATATACCAAAAATTCAATCAAAATTGAAGTAAGTCCTGTGGACATGAAAATACAATGAAATTTACTTGAAATATAATACTACTGCCGTTCCACGTATCTTCTGATGGTGAGGAATTGCTTACTGGCAAGGGTAAACCATTATCGATAAGATATTTTTTTTGTAACCGAGGTGGTAAGTGCTCTATTTTCATATTTTTTGGCAAACTATCTTTTGGGCCACCCCATTTACCCGAAGGTGGCTTGCCTTGAAACTTTTCTGGATGTCCAGCAGGTTCTACACTACGTGTTTCTCTAGTACGATTAAAATCATTGACATGATTCATTGTTGCAAAAAGAGGCTCTGAACCCTGAAAAACCAATGTCACAAATTAAAAGGAAATGTTAATTACATAATGTTAGGTCTTGTATCACAATTATCACTTACCTGTCTAACTTCACGAGAATTATCTTTTCGATTTCCAAAACTTCTATTAGATAAAGGAGAATCAGATCGCCAACGTTCCTCATTCTCATCGCCATGACGATTTCGACGATTACCCGAATATCTTTTTCCAGGACCATCTCTACCTCTACCTCCATTATCAATGTCACGGCTACCACGACCACCTGATCGATTACGATGACTATCGCTTTTGTAGCTACGATTTGAATGAGAATCACGGTCTTCACTATGATCTCTGTCTTGATCTCGATCCCAGACTCCTTGATTAGATGACCTAAGCAATAAAAATATAATGCTTATTTTTCATTCAGGTATTTGTTAATAATAAAACAAAGACGTTTCCATGGAATTTACCTATTCGAAATATCCTGTTCAGCCAATGCTTCTTTTACTTTTTTAGGTACATATAACTGTTGTTCTGGCTTCTTAACTTTTTTTCTTGAATCTCCTAAGTTGCTGTTTTGTGAAGAACCTTGTGCCTGTTCAATATGTGCAGTAGATCGGTAGTTAATATTTAAATCGTTCAATTTTTCCGTTACATGTTCAACTTGAGAAGATGGTAAACTATTAAGAGTTTGATTGGAACTGTTTATTTGCGACTGCTTTAAACGATGCTGGATGGAGCTTGGTTTAGGATTTTCCTGTGACATGTTCTCATTATCTAAATCATCCATGGATCTACCCGACTTGCGAAGAGGCCCACTTCCTGGCCTATATAAAGGTTGAGAGGCTCTGTTTCCTCCACCACGTATTCCCATTGATTTATCCTTTCCTGATTTTGTATTGTCTGAAATTTATTAAATTTATTCATTTTAAAACATATCTAAATACAAAAAAAGGATTATATTAAATATATGACACATTACAAGGATTTACACAATATTGCATTTAAAAATGTCTAAGAAATAATAAAATATTGTAAACAAAGTATATAGTTCAAAATGACCATTTTGAACTCATAAGTATAAAAATATAATGTTTTATATAGAATCACATTTAACACGTTGTATGCTGTGGGGGTCACCGGTGACCCCAATTCTAGGCGGTATACTTTTCAATATTATTAATATCGGTCCATAAATCGTTAAATTTCTACAAACTAAATGTCAAAAGTATGACAACATAGTTGACTTTAATAATTTTATATACCATTTTATTCTTCTACACTCTGTGTAACAAAAATTTCACTTCGATGCTGTGGCTGAAATGTATGAAAATCCTATGGCACTCAACGTGTTAATAAATAACCATACACACAAGTAATGTTTAAACAATAAACAAAACATGGAAAATATTAGATTTTTATATCATAACAATTCATACAAAATAATTAGATAAAAGATTTTATGCAATTGTGATATATTAAAATGTGTAAAATACAATAAAATAGAAACTATACTAAAGCTTAAAAGAATAATTATTTTGTGTTTAGCTCAGTGGAAACATTGATAAATAGACTCAATTTCTATTCATAAATATATAAGAACTTGAATTAGCATAAACATCCATAGTCTATAAATAACATAAAAACAAGTCACTTGTATTAGCTAAATTACTATACACTGAAAAAATTATATTTATATTAAAATAAAGGAATCTTCTAAGTAAATTAAACATACAAACTATTGTACAGTTTTTATTAAGTTTCATTAAGAAACCATTAGACTTAAGATACAAAGTGTCTGTCCTTATACATATTATATATTGCATATTACACGCAAATTGACGAAAGTGTGTATACATACAATTCATTAGTGTTACTATTAATTAGGCGAAGTACTTAGCTAAGTTTGATAATTCGCTAATAGTTGTTGACACTCTTGACAGTAAATAGAGTTCCTATCAATCGTCAAAAATTCAATGTAATTATAATATAATCTACATCTGTTTCAACTAAATTCACATCTTATAGGAAAGTTCAAACCAAACCGTAGAATATGCTAAATTTACTTCTTGCTCTGGTAAAGTTTCACAACATATCACGGCATAATAATTTCTGCTATATTTTAGGTTAGCTTGTTTGGTGAGGTTAGTTCTGTAAAGCACTCAACAAAATTTCGATAAAGCGTACATGCTTATTAATTATACACGCGTAAAATGCAATTTCTGAATTACAAATTGTGATGTTTATATTATTTAATAGTATTCTGTTTTCTAAAATACCTTGTAAAAATTCTCCCCACTTTTTGCGTCCTTTGTCGCGGTTCGCCATATTGAAGTTGATTGAAGTACAATCAAGTACAATCATATCAAAATTTTTATAAAATCAAGGTATACGATTTTGCTGCTGATCATTCATTCGGTCGATAAATAAGACTAAGAATCAACGAAGGTATAGAAAATTAATTAGAACACACGTCATTATTTCTACCCTTTATGAACATAAAATATTTATAAAATTAAGTTTCCATATTTATAAAACGAAGTCACTAATATGTGGCTACATACTTAAATATTTCGCTATAAATAACAAAAACTTAATAAATATATTACACAGTTGGAAAATATTCTTTCGTTGGAGTAGTTTAGCTGAACGACGGTAACCATTATCATATTCTTTTTTATAAAATGCAGGATGCTCACTGGGAGTTGTTAAATAATAGTTTTAATGCTTTTAATTTGTCTATTTTTATTTTAATCCCAGTGAGCAAACTGATTGGCGGAATAACGTCCGACTAACAGTACCCTATGAGCAAACTGACGTCAGATGCACGGCATCTGGTGTCATAGTCGATCAGGCAGAACCTTAGAATTATATACATTTGTCGCTGCATTCTGGATGTATATGCCGTCAGATTCACAGCATAAACACAGTAACTCTGCTATAGAACGTAACGTCAGATTCGCAGCAGAAACAGAGTAACTCTGCTACAGAACGTAACGTCAGATTCGCAGCAGAAACAGAGTAGATCTGCTGTAGAACGTAACAGTAGACTTACTGTCGTGAACAGAGCAGTCTGCAATATAAGCTAATAACATAAACCCAAAAAGCCGTGTGCATAATGTCACCACAGATTGCTACAGACTAACGTTATAAATAGAGCAGTCTTACGATATAACCTAGCGGGTTTTGGCAATTAAATATTTTTTTAATTTCTCGGAAATATTTATTTACAATATGAATTCAATGATGTTTACAATTTTTACAAAATAATACATATGTAGGCTATATACATTATTTATACGACGACTTCCCAAATGTTGTCATCTGATTGTAGTAATGATTACTGGCTGGTTCGAAGGCTGTGAACAAAAAAACGTGGGATTAAATATTCAGAATAGGGAATGAATATTTTTCGTTAATTTTTTGAAGAAAGTGGCACTAAAAAGTGCCATTTGGTTTATTACGAATATGGAAAGGTACTTTCCGTATGAATTGAAAAGTGAGCATTGAAAAGTGCTGTTATAGTTAGTGTGAACGTAGAGAGATTATTCCCGTTTGAGTCAATTAAAAATGAGCACTGAAAAATGCTGTTTGTTTTTTGCTATTTCAACTTATTTCCGCGGATGCGACCGACTATCGACCACATGTCGGGACTTGTAGGTTATTGTCTATTGTCAAGAATATTCGCAAAGAAGGAAATGCTTAAAAGAACCAAGCCATAAAGCACACGACTCTAATTACTCTAATTACGGTGACAGTCGGAGAGTGCGCATTTATTCGGATTGCATCATTAGCACATCTACTATTTAAATTAATAAATAAATTATTGAGCGTTTCGAAAAAAACTGCTGTGTTTTGTACAGTACTTGTTTCTATACAATGTGTTTGAGAAGCGGTAATCATGGCAGATGATACGCGTCGGCTAAAAACTTGAAGTGCAAGCTTACATTTCATTTTATCAAAAGAATTTGGACGAATTTGCTTTTCGGATAACTTGTAAACTGCGCGCGTACTTTGATCTTTCTCTAAATTCCAAAGAGCTACAACATCGGACCATGAAACCCGTGAACCATTGATCATGAAATCATTTTTCATTAAATTATTTCTAATACTTTTAAAAAGATGTAAATAATCGAAAAGGAAATAAACTTTTTGGCTATTTCTTTCAAAATATGGCTTTTCAATAGTAACTAAGTCATTTGCGACACTCTGATTACTGGATCCCTGATCGGAAACAACTACTTTCACTTTCAAGCCAGTCTCATACAGTGAATCTAAAATTTTGTTCAAAATAACAGACAAATCTGTTTTCTTTACGCCAGATCCAGATACAAAGAAAGCCAACGATTGTTTCCAATTAGTAAACATCCCACGTAGCATAAAAACAAGCACTTGCGAACCCACGGCTAAATTTCTACCGAAAAATCCAAGATCTTCGAAACCTTCAATAACTTGCTTGGTTGGGTGGTAATCCAGACACTTTTTGATAGCCATTTCATCAAAAAACAGAACACAATTTCGATCTATACCTTCCATATGGGCAGATTTAATTTTGAGCGCGGTAAATAAGTTTGGGCAGATTCCAGGCCAAATGTCCATTTTACCAAACCACCGAATGATGGTGACAGGATCCGGTAGATGAAAACCCAAGACGTTGCATAATTTAATGTACAAAGCTGGCGAAGTGTAATGCATGGTCATGCACAATTGTTGCTCACAGCGATTGTAACGACGCGATCTAAGTAGCGGAAATAATAACATTAAAATAAAAGTTAAAATAAAACCCGAAACTTTTTTTGCAATTGCTTTCTTTAAACATGTATCATCAATACAGCCGGAAGTACTTTATTTTTAAAACGATTAAATGCTTTACTCTTCAACCGTATTTGCAATCGAAGACAATTAGAAATATTCTTCTCTCGCAATAATAGTGCTTCAGTTTCCATCAATCGTTTTTCCAGTGGATTGTGTTCACTCTTTGTTGAACTGATATCAAATTCAAAACTTGTTTCACTTTCATTATTATTTGAATCAGTAATACTAATTTCATAAAGTCACGGTATCACATTTCTTTTCAGTCGACCTAACGCGGAATAACTATCGTTTGGAAAATGCCGACTGCATATGTATTTTTGTTTTAATGTACTATCAGGTAATTCCACCCAATCATCGAGACCGGAGTTTACCAGCCACGTAATACATCGATCATTGTCATTAATAGGGAAAGAAT
>NW_015374014.1:2464809-2466846 GCF_001272555.1 Dufourea novaeangliae | reverse complement strand
CATGCTTTACGAATTCTGACAATATTCAATATAAAAATGGGAAAACGCAAAAAGGCTATATACAACACATAAGAAAGGCAATATGTACAAGAATGCACTACTGATAATAACAACAAGCAGACAAAACAAACGGTTAAACAAATTGTTACCTTCTACCACAAACGAGATATAAGAATAGACTTAACATGCAATGTAATTTTCTGTCCCATGCTTCGAGGGCGTCAGAAGCCCCCTTACCATTTTAGTGTCAATACCCTAAGTTACCGATAAAGCATGAATTCTGAGTATTATTAGCACAAATGAAGTGTTATATATTCCATTCATATTGCGTGTATATATATGATCTGATGGGAATAAAAATATCCGATGCTTCAGTTTAAGGTTAAGGGATAAATATGACAGTCATGAAACATGAAATGGAAAAGTATATATTTTTTCACTTAACTATAAGACAATTTAATCTAAATGCATCGTTAATGGACATTTTATTAATGTTACTGTTTACATATTGTTGTTTTATTCGTTTTTATATCATGCCTTACATTTGTATATTTGTAACAGATAAATTCAGAATAGATGTAGTTTCATAAATAGTTTATCAAATCTACATGTGGGAGAATATATAGACCGCTTTAATTAACATTTACATATTTATCATTTATATGGGAGTATGAATAGTTTTACTGCCTATTGTAAGAATCTTAATACGCACGAACAATTACTTTCTGGCAATTGGTAAATTTTTACATACGAATTTACTTACATGTTATTTACTTACAAAAATTTTATTTATTGCGAGTAATTAAATAATGAACGTATGATAATATTCAGTTACGTGTCTCAAAATAAGTGAAATACAGAAGTTTTATTTTCTTGAAAATTAGTGTCAAAGAATGCAGCAACTGGTCAAATTAGTTTCGTAAATAAATCAAAACCCTGTATCGGCACATTGTTTTTTAGGCTATCAAATATTACACGGAGTCTTTTAGGAAGTAGTAAAATCTTTTACACAAATTCAATGAAATACTTTCAGGTACCCAGTTTAGGGCTATGAAATTAGAATGTTTAAGAAGAGGTAAAGAAGTTTCATATTTGCAATTATTTTGTGATACTGTAATAGATATCGGTATCCTGTAGGGATTTATACTGGAGAGCTACATCTTTAAAAGGAACATGTCGCTTAAACAAATTAGTTAAAAATGATATTTATTAGAGGAATATGAACATCATAAATAAACGAGAGCGGTAGAGCGAGCCGCGGTTACGGTGCTCTCCGTCGGTGTGGACGCGTACCGAACGATGCCGAAGATGGTCAAAGCAGGCGAACGGGAAAGAGCGAGCCGCGGTATCGATGCTCTTCGTTGGTGTTGACGCGTGCCGAGGAATTTCGGGGGTCTATGGGGGGACATATGCGAGCGAGAGAGTACGGTAGAGCGTGCCGCGGTATCGGTGCTCTCCGTCGGTCCAACGCGCTAGTGAAACGTGAGTCACACAGTTTATTGACCTAGCCGTGTACGCCGTGTACCATGGCCGTACCATCTGGTGTTTGGGTCGTTCAAGGAGGAAGGTCGTTCAAGCCGGCAAAAACAATTCAACTCGAACGAACGTGACAAAGAAACTAGCTGTTGCGTAATAACCTACGTACACCCAATACATAACGGCGTTAGCTTCCTCACTTTCTCGTGAACCGTCGCGGAGGGTGGGCGCGCGTCTCATACTCGTCCTTTCTCTTGTTACTAATCCTTTGTATGTTACATATGTTCGAGAACCATTGGCTTTGATATTTATCTTCTTATGTACTGTGATTCATTTACTGTGATTTATTTACTGTGATTTATATACTGTGATTTATTTATTGTGCATATTGTTGTGTCCCCTCTATTGTTACTAATCCTTTGTATGTTACAGATGTTCGAGAACCATTGACTTTGATATTTATTTTCTTTTGTACTGTGATTCATTTACTGTGATTTATTTACTGTGCATATTATGTATTCTATGTGTATTGTATAATGAAAAATATTTTTCCAATCAGTT
>NW_015374014.1:2304626-2464405 GCF_001272555.1 Dufourea novaeangliae | reverse complement strand
CTTGTTCATACTGTAGTTTAACGTAGTTCATCGTAGACTTAATAACTGCTTGGTATATAGAATATTAGGTGCGTAAACGAAATGATCGATGGAACTTTTTCCATTCCGTCTATCTCTTTCGTTTGAGTATTAACAACTACGTTGCGTTTAGTTTAAGTTATTTTGTATTAATAGCATTAATTCGTATTGATTAGAATATTAAGATAATATTAGTTCTAAGCTGAAGAACGAAGACAACCGACGAGGGAACTTAGTTTTTTATAGATTTAGGCTCAAGAAAGAAGTCATCCGTCGAGGGATTTTAGTACCGATAGTATTACATAGTTAAGATTTAAGTTATTTATAAGGTTTATTGTGAAAGGTGGGTAGATGTAGAACTTGTGATTCCATCTACCTGCCTTGGGCCTCCACTCGCAGCAACCTCCTCGTGGTGAGACCCGGGCAATTGGTATTATCTTCGGTAAAGTATTGTAACCTGAAGGTAATACCGAGCTAATGGCTGCGAACTTCGAATCTATCTCATAAAACCACGTTCTATATTACATCGAACTAGGATTATTTTAGAAATCGATATGAGATTCAAAGTGTAAAAAAGTCTAGTACTTTGAATGTTTTAGAAAATTATTCGAGATAAAGATGTATGGAACTACTGAAAATTACTTTAGATTCCTTTTCCTTATTCTGTAAATTCTTTGATTGGAATATGAATGCTGCTGGAAGTATGAACATTTTCACAGGACAATGAAATAAATGGAACTTTAAAACTTTTTTAAGTGTTACAATGATATTTCGTTGGCCACCGTATTAGCGCATTGCGCCGAACGCGGATAGCATGATGTTGTAGTCGCAATAGAGCAATTGAATCGAATAGACGTATTGTACCGTAGCGCATCGTATTGTATTTTAAACTTTAATATAAGCAGGTAATATAAGCTTCATTTCATCGAACTGTCTGAAATATAACTACATAAATATTGTACAATCATATACTAATTATAGTTGTCTGGTTCAACAGGTTACTACAGAAGCTAACTACAGCCTACGTCTTTTAAACTTGGGCTGTAATAGTATCTGCAGAAACTGCCATGGTTGCTGGGGTTATTATCTAATTTCTTCACAGGAACATGCACAAGCGTGAGTCCCAATTCGACAGTTGCACGAGCAACATTCGACCGAGCTCGAGAGTTGTACGAGCAACAACGATAAAGGATCACGTTTCAAAACTCTTGCGCATGCTCCGGGGGTTCTATGACCCCACGATCTCGATAAACAGGTCCCTGGCGCCATCTGTGGGGGTTCTACGACCGCACGCTCCCACCGCACGGGGTCTCTGACGCCTCCACCGGGGGTTTTATGGCCCCATGCTCTCACCAGACGGGGTCTCTGGCGCTTCCTCCTGGGATGCTATGACCCCACTTTTTCACACGCACGGAGTCTCTTACCACATCGAACGCACAATTTCATCTATATAGAAGCATGTGACAATTTCAGAAAGAATTGCTATTTCTTAAATGATTGCATACAAATAATCAAATTACAAAACGGTTTCAGGTAGAAATAGCGTGCAAAATACTAACGGTGATTTATCACATCGCCGAATGACGATCACGGTCGTGATTTAACTTCATTCACAACCGTGATTGCGATTTTTTATCTTGAGTGAATTTGCTCACTGCGATCGTAAGTCCTTGATCTTTAAACTGAAAAACGTATTCAATATGATTTTACGATGAATTACATTACTATTCGTGTTTGTAAAATCAGTAGAAAAAAAACAAGAAATCTAAAAGAATGATTTGCTAGGTAAGATGTAGATTATAATTTATAATCATTAATTTATTCATTATTCTTCATTGTTTCTAATTATTCCTTCACTTTATACGACATACGATATAACTCGAATTTTTGTTTTGATGTCGTTAATATAAATATAAAATATACAGATTATGTGTCACGATGATAACGAGAAATCACGAATCACTGTGAAAAATCACCGTGATTGAGAACTAACGTGATCGAATCACTCGTGATTCACAAGTATCAGTTCACGCCATCTCTAGTTCGCAGCGGTTGACTAAACGGTTGTCTTCTAAAGCAACCACTGTCACATCACTTGCTGTCACTGACTGAAAATCTGAAGAAAGTAGAGAAGATGAGTCGGAAACCTAAAATAATTGTCTTTGATTTGGGTTAGAAAATTTGACTGAAAACAGTTCTTTTTTAATGTTAAACAATTTAGTAATTTTTAATCGTGTAAGTCGATTACAGATAAATGTTAATGTAGACGATGTTTTTTAGACTATACTTTATGGCCGTTTTGGGTTGACACTCATTTTACTCCTCCTTTTAAAAAGTAAGTTATAATGTTTATGAATACCACAGAAAATATGATATTGACTTTATTGTTTCTTAAAACTACTACAGGAAAGGAAGTGTTATAGTAGATGCACATGGTAAAATAATACATTGTTATAAAGAGGTACCTGCTGTTTTGAAAAGGTTATCAGATGAAGGTTATGAACTTGGTGTTGCTTCTCGTACGTCAGAAATTCAGGGTGCTAACCAATTATTAAATTTATTTAATTGGGAACAGTATTTTAAGTATAAAGAGATATATCCAGGAAATAAACTAACTCATTTTTCTAAGTAAGTTTAAATTTAATTAAACAATATTATTTATTTTTGTCTAAATTACTGTTCTTTTTAAATTTTTCAACAAATAAGACAAATTACATTCTTATAGAATTCAAAAGGCATCAGGCAATGATTATAAGGATATGATATTTTTTGATGATGAACACAGAAATATTGTGGACGTGAACAAACTTGGTGTTACTTGCATATTTGTAAGAGATGGTGTATCACACACAGTCGTAGAGAATGCCTTAAAAGATTTTTAACATTTGTATTTTTCTAAGATTTATTTAGTAAGTGGAATTTTATTTTTATTCTTTACATTTCTTATGTATAATACAGATTTATGTAGTGTATTATACATACAAAATATTGTTTTAATAAATACTTTCTGTGTTTAAATTTGATTAATTATTGCCAAATAATATTGCAATGAACTTTTGATGACAATATTATCATTATTTCTTTGGTCAATTAATTTAAAAATTCTCCTTACGGAAACTGAGGATTTTGAGGAGTAATAATGCTTAATAGTTCAGTTAATTTGTTATCTATTAATGATAAAAATAACAAATTCTGTAAAAAGCTTTTAAACGTACATCCTCCATCATGCATTAGGCTAGAAACATTCGCCTATATTAAAATGACTGAAACAGTAAATTACACTAATAGATTACACAGTACAAATACCAATAGAAAGACCAGCAGAACTACGTTGCATGTATCAGGAAAATAGGAAGCTATATTATTCGCTATATTATCGCGCGGCGACGAGCGTAAATTCAAAGACGTATGAATGAGCACATGCGAGCGCACATGTGACGTAACGCTCCTTTCGCGAAGGTACTGACCATCGCTCGAGGGGAAAATCGGCCAACACTGAGTCACTGATGTGTGAATTCATTTTAAAAGTTAAGGTAGAGTTAAGTCTTTTGTGTCTTTTGCCATCCATCCTAATTTCATAGAAGATATCTATTAGTAGTCAATATAAATCAACGTTAACTCATTTTATATAGATCCCTTTCCCTCAACGCCATACGAGCAACAAGTAAAATCACGCATAAATATATGAAGCGACTTGGTACTCACCAAAGACCATAGAGAGGACGCTCCGCTCGTGGTCTCAAATCTTGCCCTTCAGAGAGGACGTTCCGCTCGTTGCGCAAAGACATTCAACCATAAATAACGCTACTCGTTATTGAGAGTCTGTTCTGTTCCTGGTCTCCGATCTTACGCTTCAAAGAAGATGTTCCACTCGCTGCATAAAAGACACCCAGCCGGAAATAACGATACCCGTTATCGAAGGAGCGAGTAACGAGTCTCTATAATTAAAACGTATCTTCAATCGCTTAATGTCGAAAATGAAACGCACCGGCCGAAAAATGTAATTACGCCGTCTGATTCGGTTACTATACGAACCGACGGTATCGGGAAGATATCCTCTTGGAGTCGTTTCCGAATTCCAAGAAATTGACGTCCAGAGCCAGCTACAGGTAGTGATAGGATTTGGAACGCTCCGAATCGCTTGTCCTGAATCCTTCACTGTCTTGAATTCGAGCGACACTTTCGAATTACTTCGAATCTGATTCGTAGCTTAAAAACTCTTGAAAGTCTTGAACGGATTCGAAGTCTTGAGCGGTCTTGGAAGTCTTGAATGTGTTGTGATTATTGATAGGTTTTGCAAGCTTAATGAATATTCAATATTTTACAGACTTTTTGATGATATACTTTTGTTCATGCAGTATCATTGACACAAGATATTAAAGAATGTCCGAAAATTTCGAGTTATCATAAATACATTTAAGTATATGATTTCTTGCACTTTATTATTCAGTTTCACGTATACTTATAATTAACAAAGATTTTCTATCTTACACTTAGCCTTAAAGTATTCTAAGTTTCACGTAAGATAGAACATTGACCAAAAATATTCGATTTTACATTCATTCTTATAACTAGAGAAATTAATTCTAAGTTCACAGCCATTAGCTTGGTAATATATCCGGTTTACTATACTTTACCGAGGATAATACCGATTGCCCGAGTCTCACTACGAGGAGGTTGCTGCGATTGGAGACCCAAAGAAAGCTAGATGGCACCCGATCCCATATTTTGTAACCGTTGTTTCATCGATGGTATTATTAGTTTCATCTACCTCCCTTCTTACGACGACATACAATGAACTTAAAAGTAACTTAAATGTAGACGCTTTAAAATTGATGTCCCATGGCGAATGTCTTCTTTCTTGAGTCTAACTGAAAATAAAATAAAGATCCCACGACGGACGATCGATGTCTTCTTTTTTGAGCTTACAGTAGTCTTACAATCGACTTAACTTACAATTACCCCGTTTAGCTGTACACCCAGCAATTGTTGTAAACAAAAGGAGTGCATATTCTCTGAAGAAGAATAAGTTTCAGATAGTTGATACTCAGAAAGAGAGCACTAATTCTCTCTGATGCAAAGTGGCGCGCAACGCCAAGAGACTCGACCGATGCGACCGTGTTGCCGATCCTTAGGACCGGCCCCCGTCCCCCAGCAAACCTGTTCGGCAGGGTGTGGCGCATGGCCACCGCACAAAAATCCCATTACTCCCAACGTGCTGCCCGCAGAAGGGGACGTGGCACGAATTACAGCGGAGGGGTCCTCGGACGGGGTATCCGCAAGACGGCCGCGCGCGTACAGACACCACCCTACAGTCTGTGCCCACCACCCCCTCGAACAGATCTCTGGTTCGTGGAATCGACCATTCGGAAGCTGCAACACGGCCGATCACTTGCATACATTGCAGAGTGACCGGAAGAAGCGAAGTATGCGAGGAAAAGAAGCTAAAGTAGTAACTGCTCGGTTTACATTACAATTATTTTACAATATCTTATAACTAACATAATGAACTTAATCTAACCGCATTTTAAACATTATTTAAAAACATTGTTTTAAACATTAAACACGCATTTAAGTCCAACGGTGAGAGCGATATCTTCGTTCGATGACGATGAACCTAGTTAAGAAGCGTAAAATTGAAAAAATTAAATTGAATTAAAATAAATCAAAATAAAACACAAGCAATTAAAACAAATCAAAATAAAACACAGTTAATTAAAATAAATCAAAATAAAATACAATTAATTAAAATAAATCAAAATGAAACATAATGAATTTAAAAAACAAAATAAGACAATGTAAGAGATCTGCGTGTGCCGCGGTCGAATCGAAGGTGGTATATACGCGTATCGGCGTGGCTTTGTTGGGCTGACGGCTTTGGGGGGTTCCCGCGTTTCGGCTGATGGCGTCTTAGCACGGTTGGAGGTTGGAGATAGCCACCGATCGAGGCTACCGAAGTCAAAGACGCACGTGGTGTGTGTTCACGGGAGTATTACGCAATGTTCTGGTGCTACGTACAGAATAACGGATATGCGGCTGCTGCTGTGCAAGTGTTTGGCTACGTAAAACATCTGATAAATTGAAAACAATCTGCCCTTTCCGGGGCCACGAATTTTCCTAACGTAGGAACAACACGTTGGATTAAAAATACATTAAGTGATTGGGTCGGGTGACTGTTAATGGTCGTGTAGTGAAGTGAATACCGGTGAAATAATCCAGACGCACTTGACGTTACAACCCTTAACTTCGGCTGGTGAGGATACCTGCGATCACCTGCGAACTGGGCGATACCCTGCCATAAACCGTTTCGGTAGTCAATGACCAGGATCGGTTCAGTGATCTAGTGACACAGGTTTGCAAACTGCAGGTGAATTTCCGAAAGGGTGAGTTCTAATCAATTTATTGCTGATTATTATTTTTTTAATTTAACGCAAGCTATGACTTATTTTCGGCGATAATTCTGAAAGTTTCTGTACCTAAATTTTTTTTCGGGCTTTTTGAAGAAACTTATTCATTATCAGTAATATTGTTGCCCGTTATTGAACTACGAATTTGTATGCCAATACCGAACTACGATCACTTTTCGTTCAGTTTCTGTTACATTACCTTTTCGTTGACACGTTATTTGAAAAGGAAGTTTACAAATTCGTAAAAAGGAATTTACAAAAAAGTAAATGTGCATTCGTCTTTTTACGTTGCACATAATTTGCCTACATATGTTGCTATCAATGCGCGCGCAAGTTGTTTATAGCAAATCTTGCATCAAATTTGTAGCCATAACTTTACAACAGGCATTGGACAAAATTTGGCTTTGGAGGTTTGGCTGGGTTGTTTATTGTTGTGTTGATTGTGCTTTGTGAAATAAATTGCCGAACAGTCTTTGCAACACTTAAAATATCATTTTAAATAGCTGTTTTAAAACTGGTAAGAAAATGAAAGACTATTTAGGTCGATAATCATATATTAATACATATGTTGTAAGACGAAAAATTCGAATATCGTGAAAATAATGATCCTTTCAATTAATGTTATTTGATGTTAATTGAAATAATGTTAATTGAAATGGTATTGTTTTTTTAATTAAAATCTGTGTTAAAGATAATATGTAGGTTTAAGTCAAGTTAATCTACATGGTGCAATAAATAACCTTATATTATAAAACACCAAAAATGTGCAAAAATATTAGATATATGTATTTTAAATATATATAACATAAAAAATGTCCTGACTATTATTATTTTTATTTCATGATACTTCAAATATTAGTTTTTGTAACAGGCATTTCAACACCGATTACAGATTATATAGTGTTAACCTAAATCATGTACAATATAGAAAAGACACAATAGTAGCAGTGTTCAATTATTATAGAAATTGATATTTTTGTGTAATAATATTTAAGTTATTTTTTATACACATTAACATTCGCACAGGTTGACAAGAGAAAAATGGTATAAGAAGTTATATACGTTGATTAAAAATTGTATTAAAAATAAAGAATGGTAAAGGATTTAACAAATATTATGAATTATTGAAAAGTTATATAATATAATGTATAATTTGAATTTGAATTTGTATACTTCATGTCTTGTTGTTTTCTTATAATCTTTTATTACTTAAAATCACCATTGTTTCTATTAATCCTGATAATCAGTTGTGTATAAGTTTCGAGCAAATTGCCAACAATAAATGACAAAATTTGTCTAAAAAACCATACCCATATGTTTCTGTATTTGACTTCGGTTTAGCAGGCAACACCAGCTGACAAAATGGTAAAGCAAATTGGCATACAGTCTTGCAACATGACCTATGTCAAATTGAAGGTAGAATCGGAACAAGGTTTGCGGAAGCCAATTTGCTGCCTATGTTACTGCCAATGTGCATACAAGTTGTTTATAGTAAATCTTGCATCAAACTTGTAGCCATAACTTTATAACAGGCATTGGAAAAAATTTGGCTGACAGGAAACTTCAATATCACTTTATCTTATATTAATAATTGAAATTAAATAGAAAATTATTTACATATTTAATAGCATGTAGTTTTTAATAAATAATAATTGAACATACTTACCCAGTCAGTCAAACTTGCAAAGCCACATTTTGTCGAATGCCTGTTATAAAGTTATGGCTACAAGTTTGATACAAGATTTGCTATAAAAAACTTGTGCGCACTTTAGCAGGAAATTGGCTTACGCATACCTTGTTACAGTTTTGCCCTCAATTAGAAATAGGTCGTGTTGCAAGACTTTCTGCCAATTTGCTTCACTATTTTGTCCGCTGCTGTTGCCTGCAAAACCCAAGTCAAATGCAGAAACTAAATGGCTATGGTTGTTTAGACAAATCTTGTCATTTATTGTTGGCAATTTGCTAGAGATTTGTACACAACTGGTTATCAAGGTAGCTTATTATAAAACTAAAAAGCATAATTTTACCATTGAATTTTTGAATTTTTGAATTTTTCATTAATAACATCTTTAAATAAATATTTTTATGAAGATACCAACATACATATTGTTTCAATCGATCTTACCTCTTAATAAGTTGGCTAGTTGTTTTTGCTTTGTTATACATATAATATATGTAGCAGGGTATTTTACTGATAGAATTATGAACTAATATACATACTTCATATAGGTACAAAAATTCGCATGTTTCAAGAACATTTATTACAGAAATTCGTAGGATATATGCTGCAACTATAGATGTTCAAAAATATATTGATTCAATTTGAGAAAATAAAAATGGTCTTCTTTTTACTTGTGTAGTTTTATATAAAAAAATTAAAATATTATCAGATATTAGTGTATAAGATAAATACATAAGACTTATACAATGATATCACAACCAGTAGATGCAATTTTCATACTTAATTTATTTTTGGAAATAGTAGACTATAACATGTTTAATGGTACAATGTTTATATCCATGTTGGTACATATAATATAGTATATAAATTAAGTTTATATGTACAAATCATAAAAGTTAATAAACTACATGTGGAGTGTATCATTCTGTTTTTATCATAATTTAGTATCAATTAATATTGTCTTTTATTAGTTTATAAAGTTCATTCTTTAAGAATAAGATTTCCAATTACATAATAAACAATTAATAGAATTTGTAACTATCAACATTTTATATTAGATAAAGTGAAGTAATAGAAGAAAAAGAACTCTAGAAGAAATAGTTGTTTTCGAAGATAATGGCCCTTGCAAATATATCTGGAATCCCTGACAAGCACTGGCAACCACCGTTTGTAGCACTTGAAACAACGTAAGTATATAAAAATATGACACGTTTAAAACGTGTGTATAAATAACTTAAATATTAGTATAAATACCTTAGGATTAAATATTCGACTCCAAACTTAAAAACTGTAAAACATATCCTTGGAACCATCAATTTTAAGTAAATATCATGATCGATCAATTTTAGATAAATACTAAGATAGATATGCTTTATAAAATGCATTTCGAGGATGTCCCATTTGAACTTTTACACGCAATTATCTCCTGAATTATCTGTTATTCCAAAAAATGTTTCAAGCAAAAGTTATTTTGTTTCAATGGGGACATCTTATGATGGTCACAAATCATATCTTCCACCTGGACGTGCTTCCGAGATTTCAAGGTGACCTTTGTTTTTTAAATTGACATATCTTTTCATTTAGGTAGACGTGTAGCTCATTCAGTAACGAATTAATTTACTTTTAATATGTTGGTCTTTCAAGGTCAGTCAAGGTCATTTGTTACCGTTCAAAACTTACACAAGTACTGTATAAGTAACGATATTTATAACTAGAGCGACGAAATACTCCGGTAAAAGAAATCTTGAAGACGTTTAACAAAAGTAAGTTTTGGACGGCATAAATAACCTTGGAAGACCAACATATTATAGGTCAATGAATTCGTCACGGAATGGGCTACACGTTTATCTAAAGGAAAATATTGGGTCTATTTAAAAAAGCAAATGTCACCTTGAAATCTCCGAGGCACGTATACCTAGATGAATTTTGCGACTATCATAAGATGTCCGCTTCGAAACAAAGTAAGTTCTACTTGAAACCTTTTTTTGGAATAATGAATAGTTTGGGAGAAGCGTGTAAATGTTGAAATGGAACACCCTGTATACATGTGTTTTCAGCAGTTCTAATCCTTTTCCAACAAGTTATAATGAAAATTGAAACATATTGCATCAGTCATCAAAATTACTTTTGATCATCTAGATCAGCTTTGGGCTGCGTAGGGGCACCTCACGCGTCTGTTTCCCCTTCCAACCTTTCTTTCGCACCGTGTGAAAAAAAAACCCAAAGAAGCCCTGACTCTTGTCTTTGTCACTCCATGGTAACGGTGGACGGTGGTGGGGACAAGTTTTAGGTTCCGGGAGCCAACTTTGTCCACCGCTGATTTAAATCGATGATTTTTCTTGCTGTGCGATTTTTTGAATGATAATTTTGAATGTGATAATTGTATGACTCGTACGACACTATGATATGATATTATAAAGATTCACTTTTTTGAAAATGTAAAAAATGAATCTTTTGTGGAAGTTGTTGACTGAAAGTATCAATTAAAAAAGGTCAGATACGGCTTGATGCTGTTATAATTTCCAATGTTTTTTATTTTTTATTCTTCAATATTCATGATATGATTCAAACGGAGAAACTAGTTCTCTTGAAATGGATACTTGTAATTTTATTTATTTTTTATTATTCTTTGTACAGACATTAAAAGCCTAATACAATTCCATGTTTTATGGAAGAAGATGATCCTACAACAATTCCTCAAGTCTTTGACTAGATTCCTATTATACATTTACGCTATTTGCATGTGTAAAAGACGATGAAATAAAAGCTCATTTAAAATTTAACAAAGTTTTAACTTTATTTTCAACATAATGAAACTTTTAGTGACAGGAAGAAATACCAGTTTAAATTTTACTCTCAAGAATTAGCCCATGCAAATATGAATTCGAAATATACACTTACTGTACATTGTGTAAAAACTGATTATCGTTTTTTTACAGTATGGGTGAATTAGTTATTGAACTTTATTGGAAACACGTGCCAATTACATGCAGAAATTTCGCTGAACTCACACGACGCGGATATTACAGTGGAACGAAATTCCATAGAGTCATTAGAGATTTCATGATACAAGGTACTGAATTATTATATCTTTATGTAGAAAGAATATTAATAATATTGAAAATGTAACATGAGTCTTATTAATAATGTAAAATTAAGTGTTATGTAAGAAGAAGAAATTTCGAAGTATTTATGAATAATTTTTTCTTTATTGCTTTTTTGTTAAGTTTTCTTGTCACCTTGGAAATATAGAAATATTTACAGAATTTTCTATAGAATTCTTATTTCAGGCGGAGATCCTACGGGAACGGGAAAAGGTGGCGTGTCTATTTACGGTGAATGTTTCGACGATGAAATACACGATGATCTAAAACACACAGGTATTCGTTACGAGTGATATTTTATCGTTTATTTTATAATATTAACATATTTTAGATAAAATGTAACTGTGTCTATAATTCTGTAATAGTATATTTCTTTAAGTATAATCCTTCTTAATTATTTGAGAAATCTTTTAAGTTCGATCATTCATAAATAAGTGAGGAATATTTTATGTAGAATGTATAGTTAAAATATAACATAGTTTTAAATTATAATAGTTTTACAGATAAATGTGAATATAAATATTATCATATTCGTAGGAATTATTACTACGAAATTGTTAACAAGGTAAATGTCCCAGTTACTGCCAGTGTCCCTAATACTGCCACTTTATTTATATTACTTTAATAAAAACGTAACGTATTGAGAATTGTGTGACAAAAAACAAAGAAATACGTATACTTGTATGTACCTGGTATTTAAAAATTAATGCTGAATAATGAAAATGTAATTTGAGCGTCCAAAACACGAGTACGTAAGTGGGAAGTGATTGCGAAATCATACTAAAAAAGAGCTGTAATTTTATTGTTCAATCTATATCGGTTGTACAAAATGAATGGTTAATGTATATAGGGATTACCTTAATTTTTGAGATGACAGTTATAGGGACACTGGGATTGCTCACAGATTTTAATTAATTATTAGTTACTTGTTCATATTTAATGTATAAAACTATTTTTTTTTCAATGAAAGAGATGTTAAATAATATTATATTCCTTGTGAGACGATTTTAATCTTAAGGAACACGTAATTGCACTATAATCTTAAGGTCGCAATAATTGGGACATCTACCCTAGCTTCTTATCAGTTATTTTTATATATTCAATTAAACAGTATGGCAAGAATACTATACATATTTTTAATATTTATGAATATTTAATTTTTTTCAAATTTCGTATTAACATATAATATTGATTTAGGTGCTGGAATAGTGTCTATGGCTAATTCGGGACCAGACACAAATGGATCTCAATTTTTTATTACATTAGCACCTACACAGTGGCTAGATGGAAAACACACAATTTTCGGTAAATGTTTATGTATAACGTTTTAATGTATAAGCTTTTAAACTCTTACTATCATTACTGTGTAGAATCCAGCACAATATACTTTATATTATTAATATTGGGAGTGTCTATATACTTCCATTACATTGCCACAATTTCAGAGCCAGTCTATAAACATTCAATGAAAATATTAATAATGTTTCTATTTGTTAACAGGTAGAGTCCATTCTGGCATGGCAATAGTAAAGAGAATTGGTTTAGTCGAAACTGATAAAAATGACAGACCTGTTGACGACATAAAAATTGTTAAAGGATCAGTAAGGAATGCTTAATAAAATAAAGACAATGTAATTATATTTATTATTTTTGTAAAAAACTCTTATATAGTAAAAGGAACTGAAAGAACGTCTAATTTGTTTAAACTTATAAAATTTATACTGTATGGTATTTTATCATTACTCTACATGTTGTAACCAAAATGAGATTCTAGATGCCGAAAAACTGTAATTTTAAGATTTATTTAAAAAGAGAATATGTAACAGTTGCCGAATGTAATTCGAACCGCTTACAAAATAAGCGTGAGTCCGCGCGTTCTAACGATTACACCACGCTTTTACTCTTGCAAAGTCTACTTATATTGCTAGGAACATAAATAAGATCTTCGAAATTGTCACATTAACTATTTTTTAAATTATTAATTAATATGAACCTAAATTCATGTATCATTGATAGATTGCGGATTTTATGCATTTATAGCCTATAAGGCTGTGTGAAATACAATAAAAAACGAAACTTTCATCGGATTCAACGAGTTTTCTAGTTTATTCTGAACCCAATAAGATGTTTAAGAGGGAAAATAAATTTCTACAGTTGCTTCTATTTTTATAAATTACTTTAGAAACTTTTATTTTGCATAAAAATCCGTAGTCTAATCATTGGTTTCAACATAGATCACTTTGTCAATGTGTAAAACGTTCAAATATTGACACACTACTTGCAGAACGTTCTTTGTTGTAATGTAAAACCCAACAATTGTGTTTAGATTATTTTGTAGTCGTATATTCACTAAGGTAAGTAAATTATTCAAATCAGTAATTAATATTTATAGTCAATTTACGAACTTTCCTCCTTATTCGCGTAAACGATTAACGATTGAGTCGAGAATCATTTCTTACTTGTTCTTTTGTGTCTAGACGTAGCAGCTCCCTGATAAACAGTTGTGTACAAGTTTCAAGCAAATTGCCAGCAATAAATGACAAAAGATGTCTAAAAATAACTTAGCCATCTGTTTCCGCATTTGATTTCGGGTTTACAGGCAACGCCAGCTGACAAAATGGTAAAGCAAATTGGCAAAAAGTCTTGCAACATGATCTATGTTAAATTGAGACCAAAACCAACATAAAGTTTGCGCAAGCCAATTTGCTGCCTATGTGCTGCCAATGTGCGCGCAAGTTGTTTATAGCAAATGCTACATGCAACTTGTAGTCATAACTTTATAACAGGCATTAGACGAAATTTGGCTTTGTAGGTTTGGCTGACTGGGGAGTTTTCTTTTTTCAATATACTGTATTTATATATTTTCGATTATTCAGTCACGATTTTTTAAATTAAAAAAGATGATATAAGAAGAGCATTAACTATACTACATATTAACTGATTACAGAAAAATATTGAACGCAACGATTACGGATAAAATTATTTCCTTTTTTATAAAGTAAATTGCGAATTCAAAAATACTGAACATGTAATTGTAATGATATCCCTATTTTTTGTCATATGGATTAACATTGAATTTTATCGTAAGGATGGTACTCAACCGTAGCGTAGCCAGGGGGTAGACAGCACTGTCCACCCCTCCCCCCCTGGACGGAAAAAAGTGGCTTTTGCCCTTAGAAGAAAAAAGAATTGGATTTCGCCCTCCCCCCCCCACCCCCTCCCCTGGAGGAAAAAAAATTAAATTGCCCCCCTTGACTGATAACCTGGCTACGCCCATGTACTCAACTATTTTCTGTGACTAAGCTTTCAAGAAAACATCTATCGACATTACTTACTTACTCGATGTCTAAAAATTTGAATTTCTATTAAATATTACTTAGCAATAAATATAAATTTTCTTGTCCTTTTATTTATAACTTCTTGCTTGCTGGTAAGCATAAACCAGCAATCTCTGTATTTACATTTGATCGCTCATAATACATGATCATATGAGTATAGTGTAATTTATTGAAGTTTAATGTGGCTTTATTATATTTAGAACTTGATAAAATCGGAAATACACTAAACACATTTTTATTTCTTTCCAATATCTCTAAATTAATCCATGAAGATCGGTATTTGCATAAACATCCGCTATCTAGTAATTCATTATTATTCTGAACTTTCTTAATCGAGAAAGTAAATTTCTCTGTAATTTCTATGTTTTGAAGTATTCAGTAAAAACGTAAATTTACATAGACAGTGTCATAAATATTAATACTTAATAAGATTATGTTCCAATAATCATCCATCATAAAAAATCATTAAAGTATGTCTTTTTATAAATTATACTTATAAATTATCACTAAAGGCGAGTATGTATTCCTATCTTTGTTACTACGATATTTGCAAGTGCACGATTTATCAGACCAGCTTAGCGCTTCTTCATTCATCCATGATCACGGTCGAATTCACTGACTGTTTTTAATGCAAGCTAAACGAATACATAACAAAGTCTTACATAAGTAACGATAACTCATAACCTTCAGATAAAGATTAGGAATTAGTTTCGGAAATCTTTTGGTCTCAGTGCATCGAACGAAGATCTGGTGGTCTATCATTTGATTGCAAGGCCCACGGGAAATTCTTCTTGGTACCATGAAGAGCTTAATTAATTCGCTCAACGATACTGTTACGGAAACTCTTTCTGGTTTGTCGTATACTTATCCGCAGCTGGAGTACCAAGAGTCGCATAAAGTCTTCTTAATGCCAAATGTATGTATAGCATTTAAATTTCATTGGTTCGATTCATATTTGACCAAAAAATTCCACTGTCATTACGAGTGTTTGTTTTCGTGTGAATGTTGATTTATTAAAATGTGTTATTATGATCTAGCTTGAAGATCAAAAGGATAAAGTGTCTATTATATGTGGTGGCGGGAGTGGACACGAACCATTTGCGGCAGGTAATTCCTTGCTTCATGTAATAAATTGAAATGTTTATATATTTTTTTTTGTAATTCTTCGTCGATTGACGGGATATTAGAGATCTGGCGGGTAATTGACATTGGCATCGAGCTTATCGTTTCGCTCGATCTTCTGTTTTGGCACATGTCCGAGTTTATTATAATGTAATAAATATATATTACGGATTTTATAGATGTATTGTATATTCAAATGTTCAGAATATAACAAGAGAGAAACTTTAATAAGATCTTTTGTCAAATTTAATTTCATCTTTATCCTAACAAAATTGTTGATTAACCCTTGTGTACTGTTCAGGTAATTGTTAAATTAATACTTCTTGAAACAATTTCAATTTAATGTAATATTGAATCGGGGGAAGAGATTTATTCGCAATTGGATTGTACTGCTGGTATTAAATTAACTTAGGAATTCCTACAATCAGGGCCGGCCCTAGGGTAGTCGGCCCCTGCTGCGAAGTTCTTTTATAGCTCCCCCCCTATATTTCTTTAAAGACAATAGTGGCTAATTTTCGGGTAATAAAAATAATAAAAATACACACATTAAATTTGGTTGACATTTAAAAATTTTAAAAACAGCATACTTTTTATTTTAAAAAATAATCTTGTAAGACGCTCCCTTACGAGGGCGCCCCGATGATATGCATCATTTGCATCGTCTCTTGGGCCGGCCCTGCCTACAATAAACATATGACTGAAAATTAATGTTTTCTTTTTGGGTCAAATTGTCCAGACAGGTAAATGAGGATTAAAGATATATGAACTTTTTTTTACAATCTGTTTTTATAAATTAGTAAATTTGGATAAATAATCCAAGTATAATAATAAAATGTATGTAAATGCAGATGCACTGTATTTGCAAGTATTAGAAACATTTATAAGTTATAAAATGAAAATGAAACGCGTCAGTTAATCATCGTAAAACTGTACAATGTGATTTGTAATGCTAGTGTGTATTCTAAAGTTTATTATTTTATTTTTAGTAAATTATCTGTATACAATAAAGGATAGTACTTGTTATGATCCTTTTCATCGTTTAGCCTTAACTGTACTATTGGGAGCAATTCAAAATTGTTAATAGCAGACTTAATGGGTTCTTTAAAAACTGATTCTCAATAATAAAAAATTTACTTATAACATTTCACACTTTCACATATTTGCAGGATTCGTCGGGAGTGGTATGCTAACTGCGTCTGTAGCAGGTTCCATATTTGCTGCACCGCCATCGCAACACGTTTCCTACTGTATCGAACGTCTTTCTCAATATAGTCAGGGTAGGAAAATCTGAATCTTAAAATCATACAAATATTTATATACGGTCGCTCGTTGTTGGGCAAAAATGTAGTATAAAGTTTCCATACATTGCTATTACTTTTAGTACAATCATTTTGAAAATTTGTCGAGCACATACACATGGTCATGCTATCGTTCTTCCTTCCAATAAGTAGAAAAGATAAGAAATAGACAGACACGTTAGCCATACATCCGGGGCGGGATCAAGACATTAGGCTTTCGCTAACGGGTTCAAAGTTGCTTCTATAGAAATAAATAAATAATTTCATTATCTTAAAAAATAGCAAAATATTTTTTTAGCACTCCTTAATATTTCTTCATTTCTAACATTTGAGTTAGATTTACACGTACTCCATGAATATCCGTTTTCAGTTTTCCAAAAAAGAAGTCTTGTTTGAAAAAATTTCGTTCTACATTTATTATTTATTTTGCAATAATTTCTTGGTAATATTTTGGAAACCGTCAAGTGTGTAAGATTAGGATAATACAGACCAGTAAATAACCTGGTACAATTTGGAAGACATATCGAGGGATTATTGAACTTTGTGCAGTAAGGGATTTAGTTCTTTAATTAGTGAATATACTACAATATGAACATATACTGCAAAGATCGACTGTTTTGGTTAATTGCTCATATTTGATTGTTGGCTCATAATAATATATTTTTTCGTTTTTACCGAAATTAAATTTTTACAATCAAAACAAAATCATCATAGAATATGTTTGCTTAAGTTCATTCTAACGAAAGTAAAAGTGTTTACATGTTGTTCTGATTTTATTGAAACGTTACTCGTACCGTTATACAATTATATCAAGAAAACAAAAAAATGCAAAAACTTTAAGGGCTGATTTCACCCCTTCCGAGTGAAAACGGGCACGAAAAAGAAATTGGTCTAAGCATAGTTCAATATGCTCTACATTCGTGCGAAGTTTTATTAAAATCAAAATTTTCGGGTTCGGAACCTTCCCTTGTAACTAATGTACATGGATACATTTGGTATGTGAACGTCTTCATATTTATTTTCTATTGTTATTTATTACTGTTTCCATTCTTATCTTATATATACTATATTAATAAAATTCATTATTCCCTAATGAACACCGTATACTTTCAGCTGGTATCTTAGTGGTGATTCCAAATTACACTGGAGACTGTCTCAATTTCGGGATAGCTGTCGAAAAAGCAAGACAAAGCGGGTTCAAGGTAAACATAAAATAAAAAGACAATTTGAATATTTTATCCTTTGATCGTTTCTTTTTTTTAATTGGCTGTTGGAAATGTTAAGATCCAAATGAATAAAAATAAACACCATATAATGTATTAACAATGTATCATTTTTATTGCAACTTTTTGTATCAAGAGAAAGCATCTTACAGAGAAAGAACTTCATCGACACTGTTTCTGTCATTAATTCAACCAACATACTCTTTATGGAGGATTATTAGTGAAACATAATTAAAAAATTCAATTGAAAATGACACTTTTAAATGATTTCATGATCGAAATTGTAGGTGACAGAGATAATCGTAAATGACGACTGTAGTATTCCGATTAAGGACCAAGGTGTCGCTGGTAAACGCGGATTAACCGGCCTCCTATTCGTCATAAAAATAGCTGGCGCATTGGCTGAAAGAGGTTTACCGCTTGAAGAAATTTATGACGTTGCACAAAATGTTTTGAAAAATATGGCTACTTATGCAGTTGGATTGACCCCATGCAATATACCTGGTTAGTATCTAAATAGAATTTACTGTGTTTCTAAAAAACAGTAAATCCTCGATGAGTGTTCGAAGGCTTCTCTGTACAGAACATTAAATATTTCATAAACGAATGGCTACACGTGGCTGAAACAAATAGATACCATTGGCTTCAGAAGTCCAAGCTCTACTACTGTGCTAAACCTCATTAAAAAATCAGCGTTACACCTGCGGACCTCTCCTTGTCCGTGCCGAGGAGCCTTCGAACATTCATCGAGGATTTACTGGATGTGGGTCAAATAAATCAAAATCACGACGATAATTTTCGAAAAATGGTAAGCTTTATTATTTACGGTACGGTAGTTTATGATGTTACGAGCCGAGGGCTAAAGGCAGTCTGCGTCGTAGCCCAGGTTAGGTAGTGTGTTAGGAGCGGATGAACCAATGCTTATTTCATCATTGGGAGCCGCTTTAGGTTAAAGGAATAGGTTGGGTTCGTAACTTTGTAATTAAGAATACAGTACACTTCGAGTGATAGAAGTGTATTGTTTTGGGTTTTACTCGAGCTAGGAATTCGGATATGATTCAAGTCTTGTAAATGAATTGAATTCTATGTTTATAGAATAAGTAATACAAATATATTCTAAATCAGTCGTAGGACTTTAGAAATGTCTGAGTTGCAAGTGTCGCGGAAACTAATTCCTTCCCTAATGTTCACGCACCAAGAGAGAGAGAGAGTGCGGGGTGACGTTAAAGTAATGCCTAACAGTAAATTTACGTACTGTATAGTACTACCTCTTTTCTTCAATTTCCCTCACTTCCTCCTTCCCTACCGAGCTTTCTACTCCTTACCATTCTTTTTCAACTTCCTTTTGTCAAATTACCCTCCTTTTTTACCACTTCACTCCCCTGCGCACAACACGTGTTTTAACCGCTTACTCTCCCAATCGGAAGTCCCTCATAAACAATTAATATTATCAATATACTTTAGGACAACCTCCAATGTTTGAGCTCGCTGATGACGAAATAGAATGTGGAATGGGAGTTCACGGAGAAGCTGGATACGAGAAAGCAAAATTAAAAACATGCAGTGAAGTGGTTTCGATCATGTTGAAACATATATGTGATTCATTATGCTTAATTAATGGAGATTCCGTTGCAGCAATTATTAATAATTTTGGAGCGTTAAGTCAATTGGAACAAGGAATCGTTGTTCACGATTTGGCGAACCAGCTCCGTAAGTAATAGATTAATATAAATTAATATTTAAAATATAAATTAGTAGAAATATTAATATTTATAATAAAACAGAAATATTAATAGTTCTACACTATTATTCAAGTATTTATACTTTACAAAAAAGCCATATGACACAGCATAATATCGTAAACAGTAAACAGCGCGTAGAAACATTGACCTACTCCAAGCTTGATAATGTAAGGCAAATTTTTAACGAGTTCAAATATTTTTAAATGAAATAATAAAATAACTGTAAAATAATACATAGAAAACAGTAAATAAAATATATGAAAACGTAATAGAAATCTTCTGCAATTATTCAAAAGTTTAATTACTTACTGCTTGCTATTAAAAAAAAGATACCATCTCGAATTTAATACACAACATATTTTTAACCCTTTGTGGTCCAATTTCTTCTTTGGATAGTTAGGTATCTGCTAAGTCCTACTTTTTGAATGTAAAAATAAACCGTAGTAGTTATCATAACTTACTTTTTCTACAAGATTCGATTTTTTTATCTGGATTTTAATTAAATGAAATGAAATTAAGTTTGCTTTAATTATAAACTTAATTATACAATTAATTGCTAATTAAGTTTCTGTTATCACAGGAGAAATGAACATTGAACTTCTACGTGTTTACTCGGGAGTCTTAATGACTTCATTGAACAGTGCCGGTATCCACATCACTCTTTTAAAATTACCTGAAAATTATAAAGATATGTTCATCAGTTATTTGGATAGTCCTACCGCTGCGCCACGATGGCCAGGGTGTGCTTATAGTGTTCCTTTAAAAAGTAGACGAACAACTATACAGGTTAAAGTAACAGAGGGTGCAAAACAAATCGGAATAAAAGTCAATACACAACAGCAAAATTTACTGAGACAGTGTTTAAAGAGTGCCTGTGAACGTATAATCGAGAAAGAAACTGTTATCAATGATCTGGATAGAGGATGTGGGGATGGAGACTGTGGTACAACACTTAAAAGGCTTGCCAGCGGTACGTATTTGTTAATGAGTTTGTCTATATTAATATGTGATATACTGAACTAAAAAATTACGTTCAATTTCATAAATGAAAAGGAATTTGATTATCATATATTATAAAAAATATAATCGCAATTATATTATACATACGGTTTTTCGTTAATATCTCGATAACGAAGCCTCAGATTACATTGTTGCTAAGGAAAAAGTTGTTCCAATTCACCCCCCGAGTGCCAAATTTCCGGGTCGGAGGACATTTTTGGGACACCCTGTATATATTTATATTATATTTCTTCTCAGATATTTTACAAAAATTAGACAACTTTTATGTCTCACATCCGTCATCAGTTTTCTCAGAGCTGGCACATATAGCTGAAGAACAAATGGGTGGAACATCCGGAGCATTGTATTGTTTATTGTTTACTAGTCTCGCCGCAGAATTGGTATTGGCTGAGGAAGGTAAAGGTTGGCTATTTATTTGGGCTAAAGCACTTCGCAGTGGTTTAACTTGTCTAATAAAATATGGAAAAGCTAAACCAGGAGATAGGTCGATGGTATGTATTCGATTATTCTTATGCATATTAAACTGTTCAACACGTAAGAAATTTTGCAATTTTCATTAGACCTTTCGAATAGATCTTTATGAGCTGAATACGAACCTGCAAACCGTTTCTTTCCAGCACATCAAGTTTTTGAAAACTCAATTCCTTTTTAAATTGCATATTTTCAATTTAGGAGATGTGTTGTGCTTTTACAGTAATAGTTATTCAGTTTCTTTTGACACGAAATAATTCTCTGGATTTTTCCGATCAAAATGATATAAATTGTTATTATATTATAGAATCTAAGTATCTTTAAATAATATTCAAAGTTAAAAGGACACCAAACACGCACCAATTATTGGTGATATTTTTAAGTTTATTTAAAAAATTAAGGGTCTAGGCGAAAATCTAATCACAGCACACGATAGAGCAGACGTTTCTGCTGGGGAAGGTGTCAAGGAAACTTACAAAATATATTTCGCTTTCAGTAGAGAAGCGAAATAGTTCAGCAGACTTAACGGTACACTTTCTGAAAATTTTGAGGCGTAGAACTTAAATGGCATCAAGGGGCACATCTTATAAGGTACGTGCTTTTTTGTGGGTGGAGGCATTTCAGAGATTTGAAGATCACCGTGATTTTTTTTAACGGAATGATCTATTTTTTGTATCATAGATTGATAGAGTATCAAATTCTCAGTAAAAGTGGGTTGACCTTCATACATCCTAAACCTAATAGTCAACGAGATATTTACAAAATAATTTTTAATACGTACTTCCTATGTGGAAGCTATGGGACCTATAAGTTTAGGTCGTATGAAGGTCAACACATTTTTACTCAGAATTTGATACTCTATCGATCTATTGTACAAAATAGGTAACTTCGTTAAAAAAAAAATCAAGATGATCTTGAAATCTCTGAAATGCCTCCACCCACAAATAAAGCACGTATTTTATAAGATGTGCCCCTTAATGCCATTTAAGTTCCATGCCTCAAAATTTTCATACAGTGTACCGGTAAGCCATTATTCGAGGTGATCGAGTTAACTGAGACACCCTGTATATCCTCTCTCTCGGACCCGCCCTCATCCCGCAGTTCACACTCCAGTTAGTATAGAACTCAATGAACCTTCCGTGGACATTGCCGCCGGCAACTTGCCGGAATCACGCGCTCGCGAGTGAAAACGGCCGGGAAAAGACCGCTGTAGAAGTATTGACTTACGTCTTCGGCTGACTCTATTTCCTTTTTTACTCGCTGTCCTTCCTTCTGGTCGACAAAACTTCTATAATGTCGGTAAGGGCCTCGAGCTCGAGCAACCGTGACTTTGTGTTAGTAACTTATCGATGTGAGTCAAAAATGATCCAGCTTCGGACGACCCGGGAGTCCAATACTCGGAGGGTTAAGAGTCGGCCACGTTTATGGCTAACGCTATATCTTTAAAGCAAATGTACCCGAAAATTGGGACTGGAGCCCAGATAGGTCGTAAACACAGGTCCGGAAACTCCCGTAGTGGGGATGATTCCTTAAAGACGCCAACTGTACTTTGGAACTTTGCCACGAAGCGAGGGCACTACGGTTTTATGGTTCAGTCATGGACCTAGGTGTGGGATCTTGCTCTCCGTCTTCCAGTTCTTAGGTCCATGGGTTCAGTCGCGGTCATATACATTCCCTGTAGCGCATCAGGGCGCATGTGCCTTTTCTTGCTTTTAAAACATGACGTACGTACAATACGATTGCAGCAGTTTAAACCTTAGTTGGTGCCCCGACACTCATTGTCAGTCCCTCTTTCTTTTTTCATATTCTCCTTTTATCTGACCGTCGATGCCGGCAAAATATGAAAGCGAGATACTGAGGTTCGGCTTGAAATTTACGAAACGTTAAAATCTAACAATAAGTCGTCTTTCGTGTATACACGCATGGGGTTCCAAGTTTCGTACATACAAGGATTTACTATACAACTCCTTAGTAGAACGATGTTTTTATATATTCTTTCATTTGAATAAAATATCAGTTAAAAACGTTATTATTTTCTAGATTGACGTGATGAACGCTGTATGCGAAACTTATGAAAGCGCGTTGCATAATAAAATGGATGATATATGTACTGCTTTAAAAACTGCAGCTTGGGAAGCATGCGAAGCTACGAAAAATATGAAGCCTAAGTATGTATGAAATGGTTTTTATAATTTTATGAATACTGAATGTTTAAATAAGCATATATAAATGCATTCCGTCTATATTCTTTTTTATTGTTACATTCATGTATGAAATATGTGAAGATGTAGATGTATCTTCGTGTATTGGAATAAAAGTGTAGATTTTACGTTAACCGTTAATTTTTAATGTCTAAAAATTGATAATGTATCAATAATATGCCATATGAATGCATCTGATATTTTTTAAACAAGTACTAACAATATTTCAATGTTGCAGGGTAGGGAGAGCTAGTTATGTAAAACAAGTTCAGTACCTAAAAAACGTAGATGCTGGTGCGTATGGGGTTGCCACTTGGATTGGTGCCATTGCAGACGTGATTAAGAGCATTTAAATGTAAAGTTATGTAAGGAATAAATAAAATATTTTTGTAGTGGCTTTACAATTTAGTGTGTATGTTAGAAATATTAGTCCGAAGCCTTTGATTTCTAAAAGAACTGCGCTCCTTCGGGATCCTGGGGTAAGTGCCATGCGGTCTCCAAAGAACACTACTCTAGGAACAATGTCCTTATTTTTTTTTAAATGGGGAGACTTCTTCGGGGCCAACTCCGAAGGGGTCGAAGCGCATATGTAAACAAACGGGCGCTAGCGAAAATACATAATCGATAACTGGGACGGCTGGATGATACGACATCTAAAGACAAGAACGAAAAAATGTTTGTTCCTCTTACCATCAAGTTGGATTTGAGTATTCTGCTATGCGAAGTCATTATTGCCGGACCCTATCGAGAGTTTTCTTACGCTGTTGTCTGCTGCATCTATTAAATATAAATCATGTAAGAATTAAAAAAACAATAATTCATGTGAAAAAAAACTCAACAGAGTAGGCGGGAGTCAAACTGCCGACTTCCCGATTGCGAGAACTCGGCTACACCGCTCTTGTTTTCAATGTTTCAAATTATGTCTCATCCTGCCATCTAAAATATTTATTGTTAATTTTCTCAACAACGATGGCTTATATGGCAGAACCCACTAGAGTTTGTTTGTGCATAGTCTATATTAATAATTATAATTTAAAGTCCCCTACCGCTGAAACAGCTTTTAGAAATTCATTACTGTCGAAATTTTCGACAATAAAGAAATTTCCAAACTATTGCAGTTAAATCTCATAGATTTTTGTACGAATATTTAAGGTAGTGATGAGTAGGGTTGTAAGGATAACATCTAATTGTAAGAATAATTTGTGTATATATAACATAATATGTATGTATACATATATAAAAAAATTAAAATACTGAAGCGGAAAACATTTATTTTCTTCTTTTTAAATGCCCTACAAATCAATATTTTAAAATTTTTTATTTTACTGAGAGGTTACAAAGTGAAATTCCAAATTAATTAAAAATAAAAAGTAAAACTGTCGCATTGGGATTCAACGGGGTCTTCATCATGAACGAGCGCGTGAGGGAAATCATGCTGCTCTCGGCGTTGGGCCTTTACTTTTCTATATCTGAAAAGAAGTATGCACATAGTTTAAACTGCAATTGGAATAATAGTACTACTACCGAATATGGCAATGAAGCGTTTCTCAAATTAATATCTTCCAAGCTTTCATTTTACTGTACGTAACATTCGTTCACTTTCACCTCGTCGCCCCTCCCGCAAAGGTATCCACCCCGCAACGGTATGCTCGGTCCATATATTCCTATGCCATGTAGAAAACGCTTGTGCGGGGAGTCGCCGAGTAAGAGTGTGGGGCAAAGCTCACGGACAGGGTAGAATATGCTTGTGTAAAATACCCACGGGAGGCATGGAGAGGGTAAGCGCTCGCGCGGTTATCCCACGATTGTGGCATCAGTGATTGTAGAACATGTTCCTTCTCTCTCTGATAAAAGATTGTCTTTATTTTTGGTTATGACAATTATGAATTTTCACAACATTCAAAGAATACACCTGGTATGAATTAAAACAACAAATATGGTTATAACAAAGAATCACTCAATAAGTCGATCGTCTAGTTGTTTACGAAAATATCGAATACTTTTTCTATTTGGTATTACTGTACTATGTATACAAATTTATTTAGCACATACATTTTTCGGTTTGGAAATTCGGAATCAGAAATCTAGCGGATTGTCTTCAGGAGAAGTAAGTTTCAACTGCATTTTTGTTGTTTGTATCGCATACGTCAATTGTTAATAATAAGGGAAGTATTAATTCTTCCTGATAATATTGTACAGGATGATGTATCTCAACCAGAAGAAGATGAAGGCTTGCCAAGGGGTTTACGTCAATTGAAGCTTCCACCTGACAAGCAAACTAACAGAAATAAGGTTTTACAATCTCAGCGAAACCAAACTAGTAGAATAAAATTAGATCGTAAATCATTAAACTTTATACCATCTTGTGAATTTAATGGCAGAGAAGCAGTGAGTGCTGTGACACGTGCACAAAGTCAAATATGCAAACAATGCATTGTCAATGTGACGTGCCTTAATCAACAGGGATTATTATATCCAGAAAGAATAACGTCTCTATGTCCTCATTCTCCAGGATTTGTAGACAAGCCTATCAGTCTTGGATGCTTTAAAGATGCTAAAACATTACGACTACTTTCTAGTTATTACCATGTTTTTAAAGGGAACAACTCTCCAGAGCGTTGTGCTTTCTTGTGTCTACAATCAGGATATCCATATGCTGGTACTGAATATTCGTAAGTATAGTTATTTTTAATATTTGCATTATTAAACACATATATGTATTGTATCTGTACTTAATCATGTCAAAGTCAGAGGGTTAATCAGAAAGTTATTTTTAAGAAATTCTTAATTGTATATCAAGATTTGCCATATGTAAAAGTATATATGATTATATTATCCAATCATTTAACAAAGCTTTAAATTAGACTTTAAATAGAAGTTATATATAGTTTTTAATACTGAGGAGTGTAAAGAGATGGGCTATATTGTATTATATATTGCAGCATCTTATTGAATTATTTGAAAACACGGCTGAACTTTAAAATATGAAAAGATTCAAGCAAGGAAAGAAGACTCCTAATAACCATATAACTTATGTGTTTTACATTTGATATTTTCATCTAATTTATAACTGTTTAATTTCAGTGTTGAATGCTTCTGTGGAATGGAAGAACCATCTCATCTAAACCGGTTACCAGATTCTAGTTGTAATATGAAGTGTCCTGGTAATCCAAAATATTCTTGTGGAGGTTATTTGACTATTAATGTGTTCTGGACTGGAATTCAGAGTAAGAAACTAAACAAATTACTAGAATATTGCATAGTATAATATGTATTTATCACTTTCAATGATATAAATACATATAAAACTTTTCATTAACAGAATTTAAAGCACAAGAAGCTAGAAATGCGAGTACGGAAGGTGAAAATAACAAACCTGTTCAAATAGCTTATTTACTAACAGTAAATGGCAGAGCCAGTCGACAAGTGAAGCGACTGATCAATATTCTTTATCATCCTACACATTTATTTTATATTCATGTTGACGCGGTAATTATAAAGTTTTATTTCTATGTATAGTAAATAAGTATTTTATTATAACGTTTATTGTGACAATTTAGCGACAAGATTATCTCTATCGAGAAATGTTAGAGGTGGAAAAGTCTTGTAAAACAAACAACATTAAAGTAGCAAGAGGAGAAGGATTAAGGCATGCAAGTATTTGGGGAGGTGCAAGTCTACTAACAACTCTTTTGAAATCAGCGGAACAAATGCTTGCACATCATCACCATTGGGATTTTCTTGTCAATCTATCTGAATCTGACTATCCCATAAAAAGTAACGCGCACTTGGTTCAGTTTCTGAGTTTAAACAAAGGCATGAATTTTGTAAAATCTCATGGGCGAGAGGTTCAACGTTTTATTACTAAACAAGGTTTAGATAAAACTTTTGTAGAATGTGAGACTCGTATGTGGAGAATAGGTGATCGTAAATTACCGAATGGTAAATCTTTTTGTTCAACTATTTTTAAAAATATTTATGTTATAACTTATATCATATCATTTTCTTTTATAGGTATTCAGATAGACGGTGGTAGTGATTGGGTAGCTTTAAGCAGAGATTTTGTGGAATATGTTTTTTTTTTTCCTGCTGAGTCCTTTTTTCACACAGTTTTACGTAATTCAAGATTTTGTAATACTTATATAGATAACAATTTACGTGTTACTAATTGGAAAAGAAAGTTGGGCTGCAAATGTCAATATAAAGCTGTAGTCGATTGGTGTGGCTGCAGCCCAAATGACTTCAAACTTGAAGATTTTAGCAGGATTCGAAATACTATAGATCGCAATTTATTTTTTGCTCGCAAATTTGAGTCTGTCATTGATCAAAGAATCACAGACAGGGTGGAAGAATGGTTGTATCCTAAAAAGATTAATGAAACCCTCATAGCTAAAGGATATGATGCATATTGGCAAAGTTTATACCATACAGCAGATTTGAGTCCTTTGACGGATGATGCACAACTAACAATTTCAAATTCCCTGGCAAGATTAGTTTTTAATAAAGTGAAGATAAAGTACAACAATGTTCGTCTCTTGGAAACAACTGCTTATTTTAGACGAAATCAGTTCATGGGTATATTAGTTCTTGTAGAAGCTGTAATACAACAGCCATTAGTTCAACAAGAACTTGTGGAACGAATAGAAACTCTTGTTTATTTAAGACGTAATTTTTCTACTAGCAGAGAATGGTTAGGAAAGATACAAAGTTTATCAGTTAATACTGATTATGATCAAAAGGAGAAAACATTTAGAAACTTAATGGGAAGTATAGGACCATACTCATATCCAGTTTTATCATATGAGTTTGATTCTGGGATTCCAACACCTCAAAATTTATCAATACTATGGGTGGATCCGTATGGTCGACTAGCAGATGTTAATTACATACAACTTGAAGAAATGACATTAGTAATTATACAGTTTTTTTTATTAAACATCTTTTATTCACAGAGTTCTTATTATAAATAATTAATACCTGTTTTACTTGCTTTTCAGACAGGGTCTGTTAAACCTCAGTTCGGTGAACATCTGGTTGTAGGTACATGGCATTTATTTTTAGTTGCCAATACTATGTTAGTAGCGAAAATGAATTTTTTAGTAACACCATTGGGATATTGGAAGAATAAAAGAATTGATCCAGAAAGAGCTAAAACAGTAAATAACGCTTCTGGTGATAGTTATGATATTACTGTAGAAATGAATAAAAAGTGGTCACATTTATTAAGTTCAGTAATTGTTCATGAACGACTTGCGTATACTACAAGTGATGAGAATAAAGTCAATTCTAATTTGGATCAATGGATAGATAAACTAGTGCAGGAACATTATGAAATTGATAAAGTGTGTATTGCCAATGATGTCATTAATATTAAACTAAAAGTACAGAAATGTAGTAATACTCATTGGAGCTCATTGAGCCCAGATTCAAAGGCTGATATCAGTAATTTATGTTAAAACTATTAATTAGTTTACTAAATATGTGCCATTTTCAACACTTTTAAACTTTAACATGAAACTTTATAAAAGTATTTTAAAAGTATATTATATCCTAAAAATTAAATAACTTCTATAGAAAAAAAATGTTTTTCATTTTCTAATGGGAATTAGTTATCAAGTTCCAATTAATTTAATTGTAATGAAAAATTTGCAATACATGATGATTCTCGTGTATAAACTACAGAACTTGCAAAGCCTAATTTTTGTGTTGTTAACTCTACTACAGATACCGTGAATATACAAACTTTTTTTCAGGTTTAACGAATTTATATACAAAATAGGTATATTACAACATTCAATTCTAATATAAAATTTAGATTTTGATTATCATCATATTTATATTTGGGTTAAATATAACATTAAGTAATTTTTGCCATTTTTCTTACATTATGCAAGTAATACTATCTTACGAGTATACAAGTATAGGGATGTACGGATCGTCCCGAGTCGTGGGTACTCTAGGTTCGGGCCGGGTTGGAAAGATTCGGGCGGGATGGGGCGAGAACTAGCCCGACATCCAGCTACGGAGATGGAAAGAGTTATTACCTTTATTCTCATGTGTTGTTAAATCATAATTTGTATCTCATTTATTATTCATTTACATATATATTTTCATTACTATCAAGTAGTCTGTAAATACTAAAATAGGTCCATAGACGTATTTAGATAAATACCGTATTAAAAACTTGGGAGATAGAGTATTTTGAATTCAACAGTGTTTTAAAATATTAATACAAGATACTTCAAAGGTGACATCGGGATAGAAGTGGTCGTAGATGAAAGGGGAGGGGAGAGAGTGATAGACTGGCTGAGGAAGTTAAGAAGGAAGAAAAAGAATATGCAAAGAGTGAGAGGGTAAAGGGACAACCAGATAGTCTTGAGGAAAAATAGGGCATAGGTTTAGTATTTAAAATATGTGGATGCGTGAATGAATGAGAGAGAGAGAGAGAGAGAGAGAGAGAGAGAGAGAGAGAGAGAGAGAGAAGTAAGGTAAAAAATTGTAAACTGAATCCATTTCCTGGCCAGAAGGCTGAAGTAAATACTTACTTACTTACTTTACTACAAGATACTTCATACTTATTGTTAGTCTTTGTGTGAAGGGATTATAAAGGAAACTATATTTTTCGGGACAGGCTTAGGTTTCAAATAGAAAAGGTACAAACAAATAGAAGCACACACATATGAATATTTCCTCGATGTTTGGCAGTAAAAAAATATGAGAAGGCGAAGGTTTATTCTTTTAAATTTACATGTAAGAACCGATATATAACAATTTGAAACAGTTATTTACAGAACAGTTTCAAATCCTGCTTATTTTCCACTATTGGAAACATGGTTAGTAATACGCGAACAAAGTTGCCATAAAAAAATATAGAACAACTACCTGTCTTCCATGTAAACTTAAAAGATAAACCTTCGTCTTTCGTATTTTTTAAATATCAAACATCCAGGAAATATTCATTTCTGTGTACATTTATTTGTTTGTACCCTTTTTATTTCAAACCTGAGCCTGTCCCGAAAAATATAGTTCCCTTTACATAAAGTACTAACAATAAGTATGAAGTATCTTGTATCAATAGGTATTTTAAAACACTGTCGAATTCAAAATACTCTCTCGCAAGTTTTTAATACGGTATTTATATAAATACGTATATGGACATATTCAGTAAAACGTATTCAATATGATTTTACGATGAATTACATTACTACTTGTGTTTTTAGAAAGCAGTAGAAAAAACAAGAAACTTTAAAAAAATGATTTGCTAGGTAACATGTATTGTTTTTAATTATTCTTTCACTTTATACTATATAACTCGAATTTTTGTTTCGATGTCGTTAATATAAAATATACAGGTTGTGTCGCGTGTAAAGAATTCTTATGTTTCTCCACCAATCAGAAACAATCGGAAACGATCACGAAAAATCATCACCGTGATTGAGAACGAACGTGATTAAATCACTCGTGATTCGCAAGTAGCAGTTCACGCCATCTCTAATTGAGATATTGCCCGATTCCGCCCGAATCTTACCGTCCCGTCTCGAGCCCGTAGTTTTGAGTACCCGCACGCCCCTACCTATGTAGTATCAATTAAAACTGTAATGTTCATGTGTATTTACAAATTTTGTATTACATTTCTACATACACTGTTACATGTGCCTTCAATTTTATTCGATATTAGAAAATTGGGATTTTATTACCAATCACACGTGTATATTATTATGAAGAATAAACAATTGTCTTTAGTTTTCAAATTATACAATTATAGAATATTATATGTTAGCAATAGTTTGTTATGTATTTGATTTTGCACAAATATTCATTTTTTGCCTATAGCAGTTATATCAGTTTATGTATATGTATACAATTTTGTTTAGTCCTTGTTCCTTGTTTCTCATACATATTTTTTCTCAAACATTGTAAGTAATAAAGAGAGGTTTTATATACTTTTAAAATCACATTGTGTATATAAATGTATTGTACATGTACAATAAATTGGCTAAATACTGTATATAATGTATATAATATATATTATGAGCGAAATCAAATTTTGGTTTATTTTTTTAAATACATATTGCGTATTATTAAACTAAAAATTAGCTAATTATTTTCTTCTAAAAAACTACTTAGAAGGAATTTATTTATACTTTAAAAACTGTCATATAAAATTTTTTAATTTCCTGCATTTGTTTGTAAATGAAATTTGTGAACATTCATGTTCTACCCTACAATGTGTCCCATTTGCGTCATAATTGGAAAATCAATTAGTGTATGTTCATTTCAGTGTTTGTTGATTACAGATTCAAAGTGATATGAACATAACTGCCCGACATTTACGTTGAATATTGTTTTTAAAACAGTTATATAAAATTGCAGTAATGTTATATTTATTATCAGAAAAAATTAATTTCATATGTAAAGAGTTGCCACTACTTGAGGCTTTATGTATATGCACATTTTGCATTTGATTTCATATAAAAAAACGCTCATCCAAACCACAGGCTTCTCCTTTTTGAATAGTTCTTTATGAGAGGTGACCAGTGGTTTCGATGAGGTCTATGTAGGTATTCTTAAAGTAAATGAATATAGTCGACGCCAAATACAACCAAATAAGACTGTATTCGCAGAACGTGCGGGTCGTTTACCTGAAACGAAGGCACCGCTATCTTTAACAGTTCATTGTGGAGTTAATTTTGATTTCTTCATCTTCATTAGCAGCTTATCTTGTAGGTAACATTTCAAGGAATATGGACATATTTTTTTTTAATTTTTAGACCACGACCCCTCTCCGTCAAATTTGCAAAAGAAAAATTTATTTATAATTTTCCATGTTATAAAAATTATTTTTCAATTAATGAAAATGTATTCGAATTGGCCAAACTTAAAATCTATCTCATAAAACCACGTTCAGTGTTACATCGAACTTGGATAATGTCTAGTATTTTGAATGTTTTAATAAAGTATTTGAGATAAAGATACATGAAACTGTTGAAGATTACTTTAGATCCCTTCCCTTATTCTGCATATCTTTGGATTAGAATACAATAGTTGCTGGAACAATCGACATTTTGACAGGATACTGGTATAAATGGAACTTTGACAATTTTCTAAGTTTCATTTGTTTGAGTTGGCTGAAATTCTTAAATATTACATCATTATTATCTTAAAATCTGAACATCATTTATTTACAATAATTTTATTTATTGCGAGAAATTATATAATGAACTTCAACCCAACTAGATCTCAGTTAACTAAACTTCCACAATATTGCGAGGTCTGCATTTTCTTCATTTTCCCCATAAAGGAAAGCCTTTATCTATTATTTAGTTGGTGATATCTCTCGGATTGTATTTCATTAACTTTAGCGTAATTGTCAAATATTTGGCGGGACGTATTTATCACAGATGGTGTTTAGAAAAACATCGTATTCAAAACTTTGACAAAGGGGCAATAAAAATACCACTAGGCATTGTACATCAATGATTTCCATCCAAAACGAATTGAAATAGCAAATTTTCGAAGATAACCTGGGATATATACGCGGTTCAATTCATTCGTTAGTCGTAGGATACATTGGAATGTAAGTTTTCGAAAAGTGGTCAAACAAAGGCACGAAACATATGGCTCTGACATTGTTTATAACCATCGGAGTGCTGCGAAATAAAATTTCTGAGAAATCATCCTTGTGCGTCTGTTATTTCGTTTGAGGTGGGTCAGAACTCGTTGAGCTAACCAAAGGTATACGCAAAAAAAAAGATCGTACCGGCGTGTAATATGGTACTGAATATTCTATTTCGTTAAACTAGAAATTGAAGTGGGGCGAGGACAGCTACCTCTACCCACTGAACCTCCAATAACAATGCCCCTAAGATAGCCGAATCAACCCATCGCGAGCAGTCAAAGACGGCCTAAGGGTCATTCGTCTCGCACAAGTTAAAGTAACAAGACGTGAAGTGAATTCGCTCCCATCGAAATGTACGTAATCTTTACTTTTCACATCTAATCATTTATACAAACTATTAGTGCCTTCGTTAGTTCTTTATCGTTACTTTCGTTTAATATTTATTTAAATTATCGTAAATTAATTCGATATTACCGGACAAAGTGATCGGTTTTCACGACTTTCTTTGTCTACGCTGTAGTATTTACGCGTTTCTGATTCCATTTACAATCATTTACGGCACACCTCGAGTACAATAGGTATTTATTTGTAACGAAACCATTGGTAATTTAATGTAATTGCTTGGTTTAAACGCGTTTATTTTCTGTTTCAGAGCACCGGTTGGAAAGGACGTGCCCCCTGACACCATGGCAGTAGCAACACTCCGGAAAATTGGTGAAACACGGTAATATGTTGTAACAAATAGGTGATCATCTACTATATATTTTTATTTTATCGTGTTTCTATTATGTCTCGCTGTAAGCATGATCGCGATTTTTTTTATTTATTGTGCAAAGATCGAACGAGAATTCTTCCGGGAAGTATGTACAGTGAATTAAACTGCGCAATTGAAGAATTCAAAATGGCTACCGTGGCCATTAGAAAATTTGAATATTACTTTTAAACATTTAAATTTGAAATATTCGTAATTTCCTGTGTCACGGTCGCGAAATTGTTTTAATATTAATTATTTCACCTGTCTATCTTTATGGAACCATCGTGTTTGCATTTGCATACGGTTTCGGTTGTAAGTTTGATTATATAGATACCGCGTAATTGATTGTGCTCATCGAAGCACGGGTAAATAACGAAACTTTGATATTTGTAACGATTTTCTGAATATTTACAAAAATCGGGCCGTGGTTTAGATACAGAAAATGAACGTGCTTACAGCTCTAACAACAAATGTCTTTAATATAATAGATAAATATTAAATATATACGTATAACAGATTTAATATATTTATATTGAATTGAATAATTATTCTGTAATATTTAATAATGTTTAAACTCATGTGAATTATTGAAAGGCAATATTTTCTCGACAAACACTTTGTAGGATACAGAAACTAAAACAGTAGGCAGGTACAAATGTGCCTTGTATTTTCCATGTACTTTTCTTTCAGAGAATTTTGTGGCCGCGCGCAATGCGGTCGAATAGACTTAGTGTTTATATCGTACAAGATTTTTGGTTTATGCGGAGCGAACTGGCTCCGTGTAGAATCTCACCGGAGATGCTAGGTTTTCGTGAAATTAGAGTCAGTGTTTATTTCGTGTTATCAATTACTGTCAGAGTGTCGGGACACTTTTTGCTTTTTGAGTCGCAAAAGTAGAGTCAGTGCATCACTGAAGAAAATATTTTTGCGCAGCTCTGTTTACAGAGGATGTAAGTATCTTTATATTCTATTACTTACACTATTCAATTGAAACAGCTAGAATTTTGAGAGCAGGTTGTAACGATTTCTGTTCCTTTTTTATCAGATTCATCAGGCGCTGTATCAACGACCATTGCAGAGGATGTCCTCGGGCGAAGCTACACCAGCCAAGACTGTAAGCATCTTTAAATTTTCTTACTTACATTATTCAATCGAAATAGCTAAAATGTTGAGAAGAGATCGTAACGCATTTTGTTCCTTTTTTTTCCAGAATCCTAGAGTCTTAGACTGGGCCCTTCTGTCATCGGGTGAGTCTGCATGCTTTTGTTCCTCCGGTCCCCAATCCTGTCGTAGGACGATTGGTCCGAAACGGCACGGGTGACTGGTTGTATATACGTGCTTAATTTGGCGAGTACAGTGAACGCGGATATGCAATCATATCCGCGAGTAGTAACATCGATCTGTTGTATTTCTTAGATAGGCTAGGGTCTTCTTGTACGCTGCATTTGATATTAGTAATACAATTCAGAAATATTTTCTATTGAAAGTATATTTATAAACGTCTATCAATTTATTATGAAATATTGATCTTTGGTATTTTGGAGACAGAAGTCCTACTGTTTAAACAGTTGATATTTTTTTATTCATCGAGAACGTGGTACTATGTTACTCAGTTGACTAAAAAATGCAGTAACTTGATGGTAATTGGTAGAATAGTTTGAATGTAATGGTTTCGATATTGTCATTCGGATACAGTCGTCTACTATCGTTTATGAACATGAGCAGTAAGATTTTTTAAAGTACTACTTGTAATAATACTAGTATTACGTTTTAAAATTTTACTGTTCATTTTCATAAACGATACCCGACGACTGTATCGGAATGACGATATCCAAAAGATTACATTGAAATTATTCTACTAATGTCTTCATCAATTAAGACGATTACATAAAAATTATTCTAGTGTTGTATACAAGTACGGTCAGTAGATTCAAAAATAATACTGAACTCAATAATGTATGAAATAAATGTCTACAAATATAGAATCAAAATAACGAAAACCACGCCGGTATGTTTAAAGTAGAGGAGAAAACATTGCGGTGCCTTCTTAGATGTGCATGTTACATACAGCAGTTAGCGCAATACCACGAGACACGGCAGCACGTTTCAAAAATTGAAACCAGTGTTTCAGGTTTCATTCGTATTTCCAAATCCCTATAAAGTATCGGTCCATAAATCGAAGACGCGTTGAATTGCGTTGTCTGTGCATCGGTATGCACACCCTCGTGGAAAACCGCGTGTTATGGAATAATTTAACACGGGTGCACACGTGTTAAATTATTGCACGATCATTATCGTGGCCGGTTATTTTGATGCCGATAGCAAAGAATTGCATCCAATTTTACGTACACACAGGTAATATGTATATCGAAACGTGCTGGCGTGTACTCACGACCACTTTAATGGAGTGTGAGCGTTAAATGCAGGGAAGGTACTACTCTGTTTGGCCAGCATGTATACAGTGTTCCTTAAACATATCAGTACGGTAGACGTACATGTATGTGCTCAGAAGAAATGAGTATTTGTAAAGTCTGTCTCTTAAAAAGGACAGGGCCAGAGGTGTCCATCTACCAGTTGCGAGCAGCATTCTTCCCTTCCGGAGGTACCTCAATTACGGGACTCTGGTTGAGTCGTTTGAGTCAAACTGAGGTCGGTAGTCGAGGAAACCCACGAGGGGAGGCTTGTAATTGCTTGTAGCTCGTGGGTGGCATTTGGACACCTCTGGTAATAGTCAATTTTTATGATTGTTAGCATGTTAATCACTTTTGATTTCACCCGTTAGTGTGTTCTTTATTATTCTCAAAAGTTTTACCGTCATTTTTAATGAAATAAGAAAATTAATATGATGTAAATTTATTTATCATTTAAATGCAGTATTAGTAAAATGTACAAACAAGCATTGCATATTGATCAGTGATGCTTCATGAATATTCTTATTTGTATCGAAGATATACATATTTGTCTTCATTTATATCTTTAATACAAGTAGGAATATTCCAGAAGCATCACTGACCAATATATAATGCTTGTTTGTATCTTTTCCTAATGAAACTGTGAAGAATTATATCAAATACATACTACCACGTTACTCGAAGACAGATATAAAAATTAAGTAGCGCATTTTGACACATAGATTGAGCTAGAACGTAACGTTTTAGACAAATATGATATTAGAGACCATGTACAAGAAGGCATTTCGTGACGGGTAGACCTCTGAGTCAAAGTGACGTGTCTGTGATACTTATATTATGATATATGTTTTACATTGGCTTTGACGACGAGATCGCCCGAGGATTGTTCAATATATCTAGAGTCATGTATCTTACTGCAGAATCTTGCTTAATTAAAATACTTGCAATATTAACAAATAATTATTAATATAAAGTTGAGTCACTTTTATTCCAAGAGAACATTAGCCCGTTAGAAGAAAATGAACTATGTAATATGTTTTTTAGTTAGGATTTTCAGGATATTGATTCCGTGTTCGTTGCTCAAACCCTTTCACGTGCCCAGGTGCTACTTGATTGGGCAAGAGCAACGGGGAACGATGACTTGATTTCATGTAAATAACTTGTGTATGCGACTGGCAAAGTTAGTTTACCGTGCACGACGTATTTTCCACTTGTGTGTGTGTGTGGTTAGGCAGTGGTATTGCGTCGGTTTCTATTTCTATCAATTAACATTTCATCTGTAATTGTACCTTGGAACAATTTTTTACAATTTCCGGTAACGGTCGTACATATTCCTTTGCTTTATGCAATGTCTGTAATAAAATGTCCATGGAATATGTACTGATTTCGAGTCTCTCGTTATCATGCGAGAAATTTAACACCTAATCGATTTAAAGTATACCAAATATACATACTTATAATACTTAGAGAATTTTTCTATTTTCGCAATGGATGCTAGTCTTTGCCAATCGATTTCAGGAAAATGGTACGTACCTGTGTAGAGTGTGCAAGTTGTGTATTGCGCTCGGGTGTCGGAGGCGTCCCGGGATGTCCTCCCTAGGTGTTAGGTTAACTTGCACCCGGGCGTATGCTTGAGAACCGTGGAGTGTTGTGTGTTGGTGAGAATCTGTCTTTTGCCATTTCTTTTTAAATATAGGGTTAGGGAGGCAGGTAGCATACTTTCTTGTGTATGAATGTACGATTAGATTGTAAGTAGGTAGGGGCCGGGGCAGGCTATCACATTCTCTAATCGGGTAGGCTCCCCCATTTCGCGTGATAGTCCTGCTACCGGGATCAATTGTAGCGTCGATTCGAAACTGGTCCAGACGGAGCATGCTGTCTGCTTCTGGTTTCGATTTCGATTCTTCAAGTAGGTCAAATAGTTGTGTCGCGGTCGCGGTCGGAAGGATAGGAATGTCGAAACGAACGACCTGCTCGATTGCACTCGTGGTACGATCGTACAAGACTCTTGCGAATTCGGTTGATCGTCCACAACCGAGCAGTTTCAAGATTTCAGATTCGGGCGGACCGCCGAAGAAAAGAAGTGGCCCAACACAAACTGTGTATCGAACAGGGCAGCAACGAATGGCTCTGCATCTTCGGATGCGGAGTCATTACTACTTTGTCATTGTACTCGCTTGTAGTTGTAGTAGTTAGTATTTTTGGCCAATGTATCGGCCCAACGTCCAGCAGTTTTGGGCAAAATCGCGGTTTGAATTAGTGTTGCGGATGAGACTAGATCACGGGTTGCATTAGCCTTATAAACTGTTAACATTGATCTTCCTAATTGCTTGGAGAATAGTGTTGCGAATGATGAAATCGTGTTTGTATTAAAAGAATTTTTATATTTTCAGAATAGTGTTGCGATAATGACTGAGCGCGATTGGTTATACTTGTTATTTGAATGAAAGTCTTGTTTGATTAAAGATCCCAACTTTAATTGATTCATATAGTCCTTGTCTTTTGTTGAGTTAGTGTTGCGAGATAAATTGATCGGATTTGGCTTAGTGTTGCGATCCATGAAACGCCCAAAACTATGCTGGAACCACTATCAAAATGGTTGCACCGATTTCTTCAACCTAAGGTTAGTGTTGCGTATTATGAGATGAAGGTGCACGGGAGTTTTTTCATTATTATATTTATTAAATTATCGTGGCGAGCAAAGAAAGCACCACTCGCGTTTTTGAGAATCTTCTGAATATCAATTGACATTAAACGATTAGTGTTGCGAGTGATAAGCGCCCTACGTGGCTGCTCTCGGGAGTTTTTTCATATTATATTCAATTATTTAGTGTTGCGTAAAGAAATATAATATAACTGTCCACTCACGGGTTCTCCTTTTAATAAAATGAAATGTAAAGAGTGGACAGATTCAGCGCCCTATTGTGGCTGCTATTTTTCTGTTTCTGTATCATTTGCCAAGTGTTTGCGTTGGAAATATTGCTGAAAAAAGTATTTATTTTGCTAAAAGAAGTGTTCAATTTTTTTTATTAATAACAGAATCATTCTTTTGTAATTTCTTGAACCACTAATATCTGCTACATACACATTGAAGATTATATATTTAGATTGAAGATTTTATTAATTACTGACATTTGACACAAGAATAATGAAAATTAAAGTCAATTTGAGATTGAAGTTTAATTAGAGTCTTTTGAAGTAGGCATGACTATTTGTTGTTAGAGGTGTTAGAAGATTAATTATTCAATCGTAATACGTTGCTTGCATACAATATTGATATCAAAATAGTTTACATTTTTGTAAATTTTTTTAATCTCTCTGCAAAAATCAAAGTTTCTTCGCGATTGTTTCTTGATTGTAAAAAATATGTAAATGCAAATATGATACTTCATATTGATAGCAACTTTTCAAGTAGAGTCGCCGTTAATTCGTTAGTACTATCTCTACACGAGTACAATTTCAATTTCGATACAGTAAATTATGATTATTTCGATTTAAATGCTTTTATTATGTTAAATATTGATTATTGCATATCACAAATGAACTAATAGAGTCGCGATAAAATCTATTCTTGTTTTAGCTTTGCACAGAGACATAATTCATTTTTTGCTTAAATTCATTTTGCTTAATAGTCGAGTCTACCGTTTTAGTAAATTCATTTTTTTTCGATAAAAAAGACTGATATTGTTAATATTTTGTGTGTACTAACCCGTTTCCTTTTCAGCTTCTTACCCAATGAATTAGTTTGTTTCAGGTTATTTACAGAAATTCCGACAATGAACACAAGTTTGTCAACATGAGAAGATAATGCCTTGAGTTTTCTGTTTCAGGTTAGGTATCGTCGTGGGATCAAATTTCAACTCCACCGAAATAAAATGTTTATAAAACCATGTTATTATATTATTTAGTCTTATTATGTATGTGTTGTTATTGATATTTTTATTGAAATTTATGTAAAAAAATTATGTCCGTAACCATGTTTGATTGTGATATATACTTTGAATATCTATTATCGAATTAAAATATGTATAAAAATATATCGATATACTTTTATGCTTATTACATATTGTTATTGAAATTGTTATTGCAATTATTATTCAAATTTATGCATAATGAAATGTCCATTAACATGTTTTGTTGTGATCTTTTGAAATTCTGTTTCAGGGATCGTCGTATTATCAAAATTTTTTTGATTTTCTGTTTCAGGAATCATCGTGGATTTAAACTTCAAACTGAAGTATCCACAGCTAATAATAATGTCTCGTTCTAATCTTTCAGGCTCTGTTTCAGAAATCATCGTATAAAGACATCACATATGAAGACCAATAATAATGTCTCTTTCTAATCTTTCAGGGTTTGTTTCAGAAATCTTCATATGAAGACCAATAATAAATAATGTAGTTTTACATAGAATATTAAGTGCGTAAACAAAATGATCGATGGAACTTTTTTCATTCCATCTATCTCGTTCGTTTCAGTTTAAGATGTTCAAACATATCCCGAGTAATTATTCAATCACTTAGCTTCAATTTTTCTCGCTGTAGTTTTATTCGGCCCGCTCACCTTGCGATACAGGCAGGTGAATCGGCCGTCGTGTTTGCGCATTAGTGCAAATTGATTGGATTCCCTAACTGTATTGCCCTCCCGCGTCATACCCACGCTGCACGCTGATCCGTATTACCGTGTCGATTCCATGCGGCAGTCGGAATATCCGGTGTACAGGATCGGTACATTGCGTTGGGATTTTACACCGATGACGATGCGCGATTCCGATTCGTCCATTTTGTTACAGTGTCACAGTTGCGAAAGACCAATGTTTCGTATTCGATCGTGTGCGCCGGGTATGACGTCGGCCTAGTGTGGTGTTCCTGTGGAAGCACGTCGGGCTAAAGGTACATTTATACACCGGGCCCGTATAACGGTTCGACCCGTGGTTTAAATGTGCCGGATCTTCCCGAACGGAGATGACAACGACGTGCGGCTGGAATCCCTGCAACGGGGGGCTGGGAGAAAGGAAACAGACACGTGAACGCGACAGTCGAGTCCATCCTTTTTCATTCTGTGACAATGATCTTTGAATATACGTACTCACCTTTCTGAGAGTAGGTATACGTAGTATATATACCTCCCTTTATCTTTCGAATAAATACTCGGTATATTACCGTTTAGTTCAAGTGGTTTTATATTACTAGCATTGATAGTATTAAGATTATATTCAATAGTATGCCAGTGCATATTACGGTTAATATGAACTCTCTACTATTAAATTTGGAGTATTAACCCTTTCAGATCTGAATTTTCTTTTAAGAGTAAAAAAAAAACATATTTGATTATACACTTTAACTTATGTAGTAAGCTGTTTAGATATTTTTCTAAAAACAAATTTTTTTCTTAAATTTTGGAAAGAAGCTTTGTTATTCAATTCATTGTACCCAAGACTTTGTGTTAAATTGTAAGAAAGTTCATGTACACAAATGTGACCACCAGGTCTGAAAGGGTTAAGAAAGCTCTAAGCTGAAGAACGAAGACATCCGACGAGGGAACTTAGTTTTTTATAGGTTTAGGCTCAAGAAAGAAGTCATCCGTCGAGGGATTTTAGCATCGATAGCATTAGATAATTAACATTTAAGTTATTTGTAAGGTTTATTGTGAAAGGTGGATAGATGCAGAACTTGTGATTCCATCTATCTGTCTTGGGCTTCCACTCGCAGCAACCTCCTCGTGGTGAGGCCCGGGCAATTGGTATTGTCTTCGGTAAAGTATTGTAAAACGAAGATAATATCGAGCTAATGGCTGCGAACGTTGCATTTATTTCGGAACAGCATGTTCTATGTTACAGCGGACTTTTAAGGCGAAGGTAGTTATATGTATATATAAATAATATATAACCCTCTATAACCCCGAAGGCTGCAATAAACGAGCGCCTACCATATGACGTATTATCTAACCTCTATGCAACAACAATATTTCGTTTGCTCCTCATTAATACGTTGTTATTGAGATATCTGACTATTGATTATTATAAAACAGTTCAGGAGCAATTTTTTGGTGCCATAATATTTGTGTAAAAAGGCCATTTACTACCTATTTTGTTAACATATAAATATAACATTAAATATAACAGTGCGATGGGAGTAATTTTAGATTCCAAGGGAGCAAATTGGGAGCAATTTTTTGAGATATAAATCGTTAAGATACGTTTACATTCGGCGCCAACTATTTTCCAGTATGTTAAGTCTATTCTTATATCTCGTCTGTGTCTGTGACTAAACTCTTTCGTCATATCGATACTTCAGTGTGCAATAAAAATAACAGCCAGCAAATTTCTGATTTTTCTGTAATACATACAGCAGAAAATGGACCTATCATCCATTGTTTTTTTTGTGCCACGATCCAGAGATTCGTAGGCTCTGTAACCGAAGAATAATTGGCGCGGAATAATAGTATTTCTTAACAATTCTTATCTTAAAAAATTGCTCCCAATTTGCTCTCTCGGAATCTAAAATTACTCCCATCGCACTGTTATATTTAATGGGATATTCATAAATGAAAAAGCAAAAATTTGTTGTCTGCAGAATAGATAGTAAATGGTCTTTTTACATAAATATTATGGTACTAAAAAATTTCTCCTGGTTTTTTTTTATAATATTCAATGGTCAGATATCTTAGCAACAACTTATTAACAAGGAGCAGTTGAAATAATGTTATTGCATACAGACGTCATACAGTAGGCGCTCGTTTATTGCAACCTTCGGGGCTGTAGAGGGCTAGAATTCTAGGAATATTGCAATAAGGTCAGGCTAGTGATGCCAGAATCGTGGAAATTGGTTCCTCCACTATGACCTACCGGCGTCTCCCACTTTACTTCCACCGTTCTGACACACAAGCATACGAAAGACAACGTAAAGAATGAGGAAACCTTGGAGACGCAATACCCGGCAACCTAAACGCGTGCGGAACAGTCGGGAGACACCGTTCGTATTCCCCACTGTGGCGGTTTTCCTTTTTACATTTAATTATTTTATAATTTCACTTTGTAACCTCATTTTATAATTTCACTCAGTATAGGGACTGCTGACTGAGGAGAAATCTTCCAACCACACCGCCAGCAATAAGATTTTTCCAGGGGTCGGAAACTCTCGCCGAATTTTCGGGTTTTTACGATTTAGTTCCTCGACCAAGGACAGGGCAGTAGGTTGGAAGATTGGAAGATTCCGAGGGTAGAAGGTTTATGGCGCTACGGTAAAAGCCCAAGTTTTTGTAGAGGGGAGTTTCCGTCCCCTGGATTTCTCCCCGCACGGGCCGCAGCGCCGTAACACGCGACGCTCCGTACCCCCGAAGTGGGAGACTGATTACGGGAGCAGTTATGCAGCTCTGGTCTAACAGTTCATTTATAGTGTAGTTGGCATTAGTGATTATAGCGTAAAGTGTAGACTATAGTGTGAAAATTCATATATCATATAATACGTTTCATATTTATTTCTTTTACAATATGTGCTTTAAATTTTTTAAACTTAAGGATCTAGTTATTCCAATTCGTAATAACATAATTATATATTTCTTTTCCAAACATTAATATAACTATTTATTCTATCAAACATCTATGTAGAAATGCCGATAATTTCGAACTAATATATCAACATATTCCATGAACTTTTTAATGTGTATTAACATTATTTATCACATGTTTAATGTTTATTGATGCTGCCTATTGGCTTTCGGAACTCATAACGATTTCCATTAGTAAGAGTACTGTTACTAGCCAATCCATTATAAGTGTTAGTTGATGCCAAGGAACGCAGCACGTTCATTTTGTCCACTAACTTTTGAGAATTCATAGTTTTTTGCTCGGCAAGATTTATCTTTGATGTAGGAACCTTATTACAAAGTCCGTAACGATCCAAACAACTTACTCTATCCTCATTGGCCGTCATTTTAGTTTGAATTTTATTCAATTCTGTCGTATTTTGCGTCTTGTCTTTGGACGTTTTTGAGTTCTTCGAAAATCCCGACCAAAATGAAACGTCGGAATCGATCGACTTGGCAGTTAGAGGTTCTGATTTCTCAGACAATCGGTCCAGAGTCGTTCTGGTGCATCCGCTTTTCGACGCCCTTGGATGTTCCACAGTTCTTCGATGCTCTTCTTGCATTCTCCCATCACCGGCACACGTTTTTAGCGTATCACCGCGATTAAAGCCATAATCGAATATACTTCGTGGAGTTCGAATATTCTTCAAGCTAGCTTCGATCAAATCAGCGAAGTCGAAACTGTCGTCTCTGATCAGAGATTCCTCGTTTATCATTAACACGTTCGTGTTGAGAATCGTCGATTTACTTTGTCCGATTTTTTTTGTTTTTCCCTTTCTGTTTGGTCTGTTTGGATCTAATTGCACAGAATTTGGTGTCGGTTTTTGGGTTTTGGTAGAATTCGTCGATGCCAGACCTCGTGATTTAGCTAGGTTAGGTTTCTTTACTTCCGTTTTAATGCTGGTACTGCTAACTTTCATATCCGTTTTCCGTACTGGGTCCTGCTTTTTCTTGGATTTTGCTTCGACAGATATACCAGTGAGCGGTTTATTGCCGTCGTTTTCACGATTAACTTTGGTTCTTGTCAACACTCCTGATTGATCTCGCATCGTTCTCACAGCCTTTTGTGCATTTGTTTGAAGCGACTTGATGAGTGGAACATTCTTTTCGAAACTGATCTTCTGAGTTTCGATCACTGATCGTTCCACACGAACCTCTGATACCTTTCGTGTGATAGGGTTTTGAATGGTTCTTTTACGAACATCTTCAGATGGTTTTTTCGATGCTTGGTACGTCGACGAAACGGGTCTTGGTGCAATTTTCGGAGGTATATTTGAGATTTTAAATGAGTTCTCAAGTTTTGAGTTGGTTTTCGTTTGCTTCGATGACGGGCGACATCGGGATAACTAAAACCAGGAGTAAAGTATTAATTGAAATAACACAGATAAAAACACCAATTTGAGTTTTCCCCAAAACTTATTTTCTGAAGAGCTCTGCCTGCCTTAACCGCATAAAAATAAAAGTCATCTGTATAATAAATATGAATTTCAACATGCATATTCGAATTATAAATTGCTCATCGTCAAAATGTATCAAAATATTTACCTTCTGTGTATTCATTAGTCCTTGTATTTGTGCCTGCTGGAATAGTTGTTTCCAGGTACAGTTGCCGGATAATTGGTCTGTTCTGCTTGTAAATGACCTATACTTCTTATACAATGTTTCCCATACAAAGTTATCATCGAAGATCTAGATTAAGGACAGTACTCAAATAGCACAAAAACGTCATATCTAAATCCGAAGAACGTACGTTCCGAACGTTCGGTACATTCGGAGGAAGTCTCCAAAAGGTCCAGAGGACCTAGGAAGGTTCTATTTACAAAGTGGAACGTCCTGAGGACGTTCTGTGTCAACATTCTCAGAATATTCCCCAAATGTTTAAATTTAAGGTTAGATTTCATTCTGTGCAAGGTGATAGAACTTAGGCGAGGTTGCTTTTGTGTTTAATAAATAAAAGATTAACTCTCCTCCGATTTCCGCACTTAGTAGAAATTAGGTCAAGTTAGTCCCTGGTAGTAAATAAAAGGTGAAATTTCCTATAAGGAATCATAATGAAAATATAGGTCTCGGGGTTCTGATCTGTGTGTACATTGTTTGTTTTATTTTCAAAGCAAAATACTAATTCTGTGTTGGTTATAAACAGTTTATGAAAAAAATCACTGATACGAAGCAACATACTGATTCAGTGTTGGTTAGAGACAGTTAAAGAAAAAAGATCATCGACTCAGAGCAAAATACTGATTTTGTGTTGGTTAAAGATAGTATAAGAAAAACATGTCTTTTCAAATTTCCTGAGGTTTCATTCAAAATCACTAGTGTCGTTACACTTCTCTATTGATTCTGTAAAGAATGATACTTTGCTCATCCATCACCTTGCACGCAATGAAATTGAGCCAAAATTACTAAACGAAACCATCCGTAATTTAAATCCTACGAACATTCATAAGACTTGAGAAACGGACATTCCTAAAACATGTGAACTTTAGATCTTAAGAACATCCTTAGGACTGTCGGGACGGACGTTTCTACAACATCGAAAATTTAAGTCTTGAAAATATCCGTAGGACTTTTGGGACGTACGTTTCTAGAACATCCGAAATTTAAGTCTTCGAACATCCGAGGGATGTTCAAAATGGACGTAGAACATTTCGATATAAACTATACATGAAACGGACGTCCTTTGGATGTACGGTGTTGTCTGGGTACTATATAAGAAAACATACAATTGGCATTGAATTTGTTTAATTTATGTTACCTCTTTGGACACGTGCGACAAGGATGTCAAATTGGCGACGTCTTTCACATTCAAATAGTTAACCAACTTTCCTATCAAGCTTCGTGGCAACGTTAAAAGTGTCTTTTTTCGTCCTGAAGTGATGTTTCTCACGTGTTTCAGTAAATGTATGCCTGATAAATGTAAAACCATTCATAGTCTAAAGAAAAACATACGATTTCAAACTCATATAGTAATTACAGGAATTGTAAGCACAGTGCATCAAAATTGCGACTAATAGTCTTTAATAGTGAATGTTCACTGATTATTTTTCTGGGACCCTGTACAAATTAAACAAAACTTAAAAATTCCGGTCATAAATTGAAATAGTGATTTCATCTTGAATCAGTTGACGCGTATTGAAATAACAGTTCAGTTAGGTTAATTGTTTAAACGTCAGAATGAAATCATCAAATACTCTTTCTATTCGCTGTGAATTCGAATAAAATTATGGTCATCTCTGTTATACAGAGTATTCCAGGCATAATTTCAATATTTCAGAGAATGCTAGAGGTGTATAAATGTACCAAGAAATATTCTTCAATATACGCGCAAATAATTCACAAAAGTTTGGCATTAGCTTCACTGCAACTCTGACAATATCTGCTAACAAAATTGAAAGTCTCAACAATGTCATTATTTGTACGTCAAAAGTAACTTGGTATCGATGGAACGAATGTTAACATATTGAACCATAGTGTATATTTTATATTATGTTTATAGCTTTTAACAAATGTAAACTATCTACCACAAACTAACTAGATCAGGTGTAAGATAGCCATGTTGGTTTTAACTTCATCTGTCCAATGCTAGGCTAAACTATGAGTTGTTTAACCCTTTTCAACTAAAAAACTCTTATCACGGATTCAATTCAAGTACACGTTTGCACCGTTAACGCCTTACAAGCGTTCAAAAATTACTGTTAATACATCTGTGTTCAGATGGCAAAACATGATATGTCGAATTTTCGTTAAAATTGAAATACTTGAGGGGTTTAATTAAATTGTTTAAAGATACGTCATGAACGAGTTGACTAAACTTAAATTAACAACCACTGTATACAATCGCTAATAAAAAGTTGTATTTCTAAGAACATTAAAATTGCTGTTCTGTAAAATTTAGAAAACCGCTCGTATCACATATTGCTATCCGACTACAAATATTCTTATGTTACGAAGTAACGCTAGTTGATTTAACGGGGTTATTTAAAGACTGAAAATTTCAGGCTACCGAAAGCACGTCGGATCTCGTCTTGCAGATGCTTGTCTTGATCGAAATCGGCGAAACTGGAGGTTCGTACGAGGGGCGTTTTGTGAGGACCATGGGAAATTTTCCAAACGTATAAGATCACCTAAGAAAGGCGTGTGAGGTCAAGGGACAAAATCCAACGAATGATATTTCTTCGTAAACACCTTGTCACGAAGTACTTTGAGACCGTAGTAATCTCTGCTAGGTGAAGGTGCCACCGAATACTTTTCCAGATACTCGATCTCACCACTCATACTCGATGCATCCGAATCGAAGGGACGCCCATGTTGCGTTTGAAGTTTTATCCGTCATGACATACTGACATGAATAGCGTTACGATTGTAAATACAACAAAATGGAAGTACTCAGTGCTATTTTCAGTTTTCAACGGAAAGTTTTCTTGTAAATGTTCACAGCTAAGTAGCCCTCTCGATATATTTTTTTGTATATGTATATTGTTGACTTTTTCTGTTAGTCATTTATATGTTTTAATAATATATTTTTTATCATCGTAACATTATTTCTACCAATTCATATTTAAAAATACAATTTACGTAATATGTTTGCATTTGCAGTTTCATCTGAAACGTACTTGTAAAAAATTCTTGAAATGATACGAGTCTTTTGCTAATAATCATGATATAAATTATTACGTTCGAAATCATTTTATTGTATATTCAAAATATCTATTAGAAACGTATACGTATATACTTACAAATTATATCATATTGGTGTTCTTCCAACACTGTTAAATAATTTATTTTTAGTTCCTGAAAATCTCGTGACAGAGATTCTCTAAAACCTTTGAAACAACCTACTCTGAACAGAATTAATTATTACATACTACTATGTATAAAATCAAATACGTTTTGCATTGATTTTGTACATCTCTCTATTAATTAACTGTGTGAATTTCATTTTTAGTTTCGCCTTTTTAATACAATTATTATATAAAATAAACATAAATTTTTGTTTTATAAGGTTCTAGTAGATTTTAACATAAAAACTCCTAATATAATTAGAGGTATAAGTTACTAATTAGAAATAAAACAAAATTTGTATTTTTCATAATTTCTAATGTATGAATAAGAAAGTCAAAACTAATAACTAACGAGTAATAGTGAATGTCGTTTGCTTTAAAATGCTATTTGTCTTTGTTTCGTGACATCTGTCTAAAAGTCAGAGATTAAAATATGATCGGTAAGAAAATAATTTTCTCGGTTACGAGATAATTCAAGTTTGGCTGCGGAGAGACAAATAAAAATCATGAGACATTCAGTTTCGTGATATTTTTATTACAATAATTCCATATGAAGAGATGAAGATAAATATAGAAATGTTGAAGTAAAAATGGAAAGTTGTGTGACATTACATACTATTTTGTAATGTATGTTATAACAATATATAATAGGTAGGCTATACAGTAATATCACAATGCATGATTCACAACTTCGTATAAGTCTAGAGAAGAGAATATAAATCTAGGACAACGGGCACTCGATCCGTCTGTTCGATCTTCCGTGACAACGAGAAATCGGTGCTCGTTTATATCAATTAGAAAACGCGATGAAAAAAAGTGCTTTCCAATTCATTTTCCTTTACTCCTATACGTTTTCGAGAATCGGAATTACGTTGTGTATGATAGTCGAGTTTAATGCCAATTCGTTAACAATTTTCGTTATTCGTTCAATAATATAGAATTATCGGCGACGCTAAAAGCTAATAGTGGTGTAGACAGTGCTTTTGTAGTAATAGTACTCATCTTAACCGTAGTAGTAATAAGAATAGTAATTAATAACAATAGTAATGATCAATAATCGTGACAACAGACGCGTTTACGATTTTCCTTTTCTTTTATGTAGGTTTGATTGCAAAGATTGATATGACGTTCCTAACACTTCGGACGATCGCTATGTCTCGGATGACACTTAAAAAACCGCATGAAAATAAATTACTATACGCTACCGTAGTCGAAAAAGTCTTATGGACGACGGAATAAACTTAATGGCTCGTATTCATAACACTGTATTATCACTAAACGATACACCTTTCTTTCTGGAGTATCTCGATTTTCAGTGAACTTAATCGCAAATTGTCGAATATTATCTAACGATACATTTGAACATGTCTTAAATTCGATTAAAGGAAGCCAAAGATGAACAATACGTTACTGAAAATAGTAAATAAAGAAAAGAAAACGATAAAAAGCAATCTATTATATTTGTTTGCACTCGTGAGATTAGGCAATTGTTCGGATACGCTTACATTCCCATAATTTACTTTCCGTCGTTACACAAAGAATAACGATTAGTAACTTTTTATTCATTTCTTATTCACGATTCGAAATTTATTACCTAGATAGAAATATTGCCCATTTCTGATAAGATTAATATAAATATCAATTATATTATTTTTTTTATAATTTTGATTACAAATATAGTTCATTTGGCGATTGTCTATGTTGTTAAACGAATCTTCTTATTATCTTATTAGAATCTTTAACGGATTTGATAGTGTGGGACGTGTTGAACATCAACGACTATATATTTCGGTTGTGTTCCTAGGATGAATGTTTATGAATAAATTGTATTCCGTTAAGAAATATAAAGGAGTATAGTTTGTTCTATTAGAGCGTTTTGAATACAGGCCGGACAGTATAAAAAATTGAGTTCCATGCCACTGCAAGTGCGTTTCGCCGCACACGCACTGGTTGTTGTTGTAAACACCTTTCAGACAAATATATATGGCCGACTGTGAGTGGCTGAGAGGAATTAAAACGTTCTTCCATCAAAAAAATCATTTTTTCTTTCTTCTAGTTACTTGTTCGCTACATTCTTCGATCCATAAGTTCTCAGCAGCGAAAGAATTGAATGAGAAAATATATTATAAAAAAATGTTTCGGAGAAAATATTCAGAACGTCAGATGTTCAAACTTTGAAATAAAGATTAAAGCTGCAGAATAGACACCATATAAAATTAAAATTTTCGATTGATACCCAAATCATAGTGAGAAGTCTTCGATACGTCCACTTAAAATTTTCTAGATGGTACAATACAAAATTTTCAAGCATTTTGAAGTTTTCTTATAGTTTGAAAGTATTGATAGCTTTGAAAACGTTGACATGATACCGTTCATTTTTACTTCTCTATTATATTTCTTTAAATATCTATTAAGTCTTCTGTAAACGTTAAGGCATTTAAGATCTCCAATGAAATACTTAGTTGAAAATGTTTCGAAGCGAAGTCAATTTTATCACCACCAATTGATATTCTGGCAGCTGAACACTTTAATGGTTTTCATTATTTACTCCAATTGATTCTATTCTTAACACAATCGGAACAGATACGAAAACATTCAAATATAAATAACGTACGTGACGTATATATTTTCAGATTCTCCGACGATTCTCCTCTTAATCACAATGCTGGTGTTTCGATCCTTGTGTACTTGATTTAACCCAAAAAGGGAATATTCATGTTTAATAATCAGGTGTAATAAAAAGTGCATGGAAAAAATTCTATACGAATAATTTATGCGTATTACTATATAGACATGAAATAAAGCATTATAGTAGTTCGAGGGTAATTTTAGGTCAATATTACCCAACCAGTACCTATGTAATAATTATTCGAACAGTACACAAGGATTAAACATTGAGTAATGGTCTACGTCACAGCGGATTCGAGGAGAAGTATATCTTCTGACACGACACAGAGAACTTGCCACAGCTAAAATATTCTTTCGTTCCAAGACAAGACAAGCGCCCTTCATCCTCCTATAAACGTTTTGTTCTCAGCCTACCCACGATAAATACAACATCCTCGTCGCTGTACCACCTAATATGAGTATATATCCACGCGATTCAATTACAAGGTAAAAAACTTCAAGACGGGTACGATTTGAAACGTAAGCATAAAACGACGTGCGTACCTCTGATTGCAACGTATTGCATGCTTCATGTACGTGTATACATAAATGTGTGTGTATACATATAGAATATATGTATATAGAATATTCTGGAAGAACAGATTTGCGTATTGCAACAGCGCAAAGAGTACCGTGACGCCTTACCGAGGCGAACGATAACTTTTACCGTCTCGGATATGTGACTTTCTGAATCGCCCCCGTTTTGGTCGAATAATCAGTGGTTATTTGCCTTATATTCCCAGGATCCCCGTTCTTCTATTTCTATTACTAGCTGAGATTTTCACGTGTGTCAAACACGTCTGTTACAAAAATCCCTAGATCAATCTCAATTGGATCCATATACAGTGAACTCTCACTATATTGCCATTAAACATATTGCCACGCAAAGCACTTCCCCTTAACACGTACTTTCGAGCACACAAATTCGCTCTCCCACCATATTGCGTACGCCGGCGCACCAGCACGATTTAGATTTCGCGCAGGCGTGAGGCCGAGGCTATGACGATAGAACTTAGCATGGAGGGGGCTCTGAACTGATTGCCATTTTACTCCCCTACAACCCCGAGTATGACAATATAGTTACAGTCCACTGTACAGGCTCTTAAAAGTATTCGAACGTTTAATGCCTAGAAGAACAAGTAATATCGTAATGAAATTCAAAGTTTGAAATTTCAACCCTCTTCAGTTCTGTGTAAATGCAAAACTTTTCAGCGAGGAGACATATGTCAAGTACAAATTGACGTGCAACATTCTTGTATTCACGATATCTATGACAAAACCTTCCTTTTTACTGGACTGTATCAAGCTTCAGACTTAGAACTATACATTTTTTGTCAATTTATGTAATGTTAACTAATTGAGATATATACTTATTTTGGATAATTCACCGTTTTGGTACGCAGTACTGCTTAAAAGTTTGGGGTCACATGCTGAAGGAGTATGGAGTTTTTGAAGAAAAATACGTAGAGAGGTAGGATCAACTTTTTCACCAAAAAGACGTACTGGTATCTTCCACTATGCCAATATAGCTACAAACAAAATTTGATCGTAATATCTCTCTTTCTCATGTTCTACATATCTATCTAGTATTGTACTACGTAGAATTCGATGCTTTTTCACAACATAGTGGTAATTGAAATTGTCGCAAATAAAAGGTTTATAAATACATCTTTCTAATTTTCTATTGTTATTCCAGTCAAATATATACTAATAATGGTCTAAATTATGCGAATATATATTTTTATATACTACCAATTCAATGGAAGATAATATGGATAATATATCCAATGGATTACCCAGTACGATTACGGAATCATGATATTGCTAAAAGTAATGAAACACTGAAATGAATTATATTATGTCCTATCAACCCGTTAGCTTCGGTGGAACTGACCAGTGAGCTATACTGCCGTACCGGCAGTGCTGCCGTGGAGTGCGAAACAAAAGAGGAAACAATGGCTTTAGAAGCAAGAAAACAAGTGAGCCGCTATAGTGGCCCTTTGTTACAAAAACATCACTCAGAGGGTAGCCATTATAATGGTGCTTCGTTCCAAAAAATGGTTTAACGGGAAGTCACTTATAGTGATGCTCAGTAGCTAAAGGGTTGAATGTTTCGAATATAATCAATGATCCCAAACTTTTGAGTAATAATGCGAAATAATTATATTTCCCTCAACTTGTTCTTAAAAGGAAACTATCGAAAGTATTTAGAACACTTATAAGACGATTTCACGAATATCTTGAACGTAGCGCTACGACGTTATCCAATGAAATATTGAAAAGAATATTTCCAATCCTTTCAAGCAGACACTATCCACCCTCAAAGTTCCAACTACTATAACGACGAAATTCGCCGGCTAAGATCTGTTTTATCCCCCGTACAAGCTACTCCCCACTGTCGTTCCTAATTGCATTATCGTTCCATCGATAAGGCGCTCGGATGCGTAAATTTAGCGAGTACCGATTGTACTCGAATTAAAACGTAAACAACGGGATTAAGTATATGAAGAGAAGATCGGAAGCCGAGGCTGGCTGAGCCTTGTGGGTTTTCGCTCGTCCCGTTTCCGAATATTAAATATCGAGTAAAAAGTGGCAATTCTTCGATAACCTACTTCGCAAGTACTTTGTACATCGAGTGAAAGTCTAGTCTCCTCCCTTTGTTCACCACGGCGTTGTAACGGTTTTTACAAGAATACGTCCACCGAAGGAGACGCATCCTTGTTTTAAGACTGCTGCACAACGGAGACCGTCGTCTCCGTGATGCCACCGCCGTCGCGGCATATGCTGGCGGAAGTGGGCGTCTCTTCCGACGGCGCCGGTGCGACCGTCAACTGTCTTTGCTCCATGTGATCGAGGGTCTTCTCGATGGCCCTCAGTCTCTTCTCCAGACTCGTCGTGCCGAGAATACCCACTTGGAGCTGAGGTCCCAACGGTAGAATCGCCAACAGCCACCACGTCCACGAGGGACCGTCGGCTAGACGAGGCCAATCCTCCTCGGTGTCTGGCATGCAACCGAACACCCGCTGGATCTCCGATTGTTGTGACGATGGCACCGTTTCCCACCATCTCCTGCCCTTCGCTCGTACCTGCAACCATGATTTGGTAGGTTGAATGTGGAATTAAATTATTCAATTTTTCACATTTTTACAAGGTTACCACGTTCGCTACCATCATATGGTTCCAAAAATGTTCGTCACAAACCACTCTATAGATCGTCACCGTATTCAATGAGACGGTGTTACTTTCTTGATTAGATATTAAGAACACGTAAAACAGAGATAATGAATAACAGAAGATATAGGTGAATATTGCAAAATACATACTGCTTCTACCATATAAAATATACTGACTCAGAAATTGTAGCGTCACACATAGGTATGTGACGCCTGGTAGTGAACGTGTTAACCCACGTTTAGAGCCAGGACTTATTGATCTCCTTTTGTATTTCCGAGGATTAACTTCTGAGGATTACTTTCTTTGGATTTTAACTTGTTTCTGAGGATTAACTTTTGAGGACTAACTTCCGAGGATTGTAACTTGTTTATGAGAATTAACTTCTGAGGATTGTAACTCGTTTCTGAGGATTAACTTTTGCGGATTGTAACTCGTTTCTGAGGATTAATCCCTGAAGATGGACGTTTTTAATTGACGAGTAGACTGCGGTATCTGGGTCCAGATATTGCTCTACTCATCTGTTTTTAGATGTGCTTTAGAACGAATTTGATAAAAATAAGCTCATTTTCTAACACAAAGTTATTATAAATAATTATACGCTGTAGTTAGTTTCTGTAAGCTGATGTAGTGCGTACAGTTGTCCGAGGTTTGGAAACTCTCGTTTTCAGAAGCGAAATTTTACGTAATGTCGTCGTAAACAAACTTGTTTCCTTCATTGTGGGTTTTATTAAGTTAAAAGACCATGAGAAACTTATTAAGTTCTGTTGCGAAATCTATTTTATTTTTCTTCAATCTTTCACATAAATTATATGTATAATTTATTACAAACAGTTACAACAGTGAAATTTTTCAGATTTTGTATGAATCTCAATTTTGGAATATTAATCCGTATGATTTTAGGGACTTATCAGGTTGATTTACAGGTAAATCTACATCACTATTTGCTAGTTCTAGTGTTAAAACTATCAACACTTTGTACAGAGGAAAATATTTTCAATAATGCAACTCCGTTGTCGTGGAAAAATTCCAATTTCATTTGACATGTTCTTAGGGAAGGAATTTAAGACAGAGTAGAGAAATATTTTCAACATAATGTATAGTTTGCAAGAAACTCATCGCGTCGCGTTACGTTTTCTGAATTTGAAATGTTGATAAAATGTAAGATGCAACTATGCATACATTCAATAAAAGGTTTGGGGCAGATCGTGTCGAGAAATTGGATTGTCACGAGAACAGATTCTTTGAAATAGTAAAATACTGATTAAAATTGATTGAAACAGGGTTTCACTGTAAATTTCTTACCTTGTCGTGCAATTCTAAGAGGCTCAACAGTTGGTCCTCCTGTACCATCGTGTCCCTGAGGAATTCCACTTGAGCGGTATCGTAGCCATCCCTTTCGCCCCCAGAGATCACCCTAAATCTCCTTCCCCCGACTGTACTGAGAATACTGCAACCGTCTTTCAACAGGACTCTGTCCCGAATCTCGAGCATGGTGCCATATTCCGCGTATCTAAAAGATCCGTAAATACTGAATCACACATTACTGAACATCGATTCATCTATATTATATGTATACTCGCGAGCAAACTCGGCTTCCGCTAGGGGAAAAAGTGACGTAAGAGAAGGGCCTTCTACCACTTGATAAATTTATTTCAAGTATTTAAACAAATGTTAAACCAAAAGTTTATTCGGCATAAATTTCAGTAATTTCCAATACCAAGTGGTACGAGCATGGTAGAAGGCCCTTTCTCAACACTGCTTTTTTCCCTACCGGAAGCCGAGTTTGCACGTCAGTGTACATCCGCGAGCAAACTCGGCTACCACTAGGGGAAAAAGCAATGTAGAGGTTAGGGCTTCCGACTACTTGGTAAATTTATTTCAAATACTGAAATAAATGTTAAACCGAATGTATATTTCGTATAAGTTTCAATAACTTCGAGACCAAGTGGTAGGGGACCCTTTCTCTACGTTATTTTTTCCCCTAGTGGAAGCCGAGTTTGCTCGTGAGTGTACATGCATAAAACTAGACACTGTCTTTCTAACGCAACGCATAGTACCATACAGTACTTATATCTGTCTGATATCGTTTCACGAAGTATAAGTAATACCAAACGTTGATACAAAATATCGAAAATTTCATTTAGTAGGTACTTTGGTATGAAATTGTTCAAATATCATCAATACATATCGGTACAATCATAGTTGAATAATCATCTTTTCGTGGAATGGTAATAAAACGGGGTGGGGGTGAATAAAGTAAAAATGTTTTCCGAAAATAAGTGATAATAAAAGTTTAGATATAAGTGTCATATTAGTAAAGTATAATTTAATTGTAGGGTTGAACGAAACAAAGGTACGAATGAAGGAATGGCAAATCTTGTCCTGTGAGCCAAATCCTACTCGTGCAGGTAAAAATTGATAATAAATAACAATAATAATCACCTCTTCGTTCCCGTAGCCTCCCTGTTCAGACACGCCGCGATCCCGAATTGACGAACACCGCTCTCGACGCATCTTCTGACCATCAGCCTGTATCTGGGCTCGTAGACAAAGAGGGGACACGCGACATAAGGGAATGCTGTGGTACAGACGAACACCGCGATCTGTTCACTGTCCAGAAGACCGAGACCCTGTGCGAGTTCTAATCGGTGGCTGGCCGACCTCGAGGCATATTCCGCCGGTGCCACGGTCTTCAAAGCCCTCTCCACAAAGTCCGTTACCGTCTTCTGGCTACTGGCCAAGTACTGAAAAGTTAAAGGACACCTCGGTAAGTCGACCAGAAGCCTCGTCTCGTCCTCCAGAGAACCTTTCGATCGGAAAGATTCCGCCAACGAAATTCGTGACTTTTACGTACGCTATCCATCGATTCCCCTTTGACCCTTGAAGGCAGAATCCCCGGAAACTATCATTAATAGACTGCAGAGGTTTATGCAAATTCATGGCTTTAGACAGTAATTTATGAAAGACGAAATTTCACGAGATTACGTACACTACTGGCCAAAAGTATGGAACCTGAGCTCATGATTGATTGAACGGTAACTTATTATTCTGTTACGATATAATGACAATCACGGAATCAGTACATATACGTAGAAACTATTTCCAGTCAGTTTTAGCACATTACTTTTATCAAATCTTTGTGGAATAATATTTTTCTTTTTTTTAATTATCGGAGTTGTTCGGTGGTGTATCCAGTATATCATGCGAATGTTACGGAAAACATATTAAAGTCTTCATTTCAATGTGTTTAGCGGACAACGAAGTGTAATAATGGAATAAACATCCGGAGTGCAGCCATTAATCATGAAGCAAATGATCAGCAGTGTCAATTATGTAGATTTTTTTTATAGCTAATGTTTCTCTTCCTTGGTTACTCGATGTTGAACGTTTATATAAACTCCTAATTTAATCGATTAATTTTCGAGATCGTGAATTATACATATAGAATTATAATATAGGAATCGTATTGGATCTCACTCATTTACATTACACAATTATTTTAAATGTCCAAAAATTCGCAATCTAGTGATGAAATTATTTGATCTCCACTTGTTCAGATTTACACTATAATTGTGCTCGCATAAATTAATAACTAGACTGCCGAAGTTTATGCAAGTTCAGAATTTCCGATATCAGTGTCTAAAAATTTATGAGATAGACCAGAAATTTGACTATCTTACTAGAGGCTTTACTATGTTAATATTAACACATAAGTAGTATTAAGCTTTATTGAAAGCTTTATTTTATAGCCTTTTCCAAATTAAGGGTCGCAATAAATGCATAAACATCCGCAGTGTAATAATAGCTATTTCATCTTTATATTATTTTCTATGCATGTGCAGTAACGTATATGCGCGCAATTATTACATAAATATATTCACGTATAAAATTAACGTAACAATTTTTCTATAACGTGTTTTTTTTCTTGTCTACACTGCATTATCCTCTTAACTCTCGTATTCGAAACGGTTTAACCAAAAAGAGAACATTAGCTTTTAATAGTATTCTATCTTTTGAAAATTAAAAAATAAATGTTACGTAAACGATTTATGTGTACAGCGTGTAATACTCCTGTCATTTCGTCCTAACTGTTGGTTCATCTTACTACAGATTGCATCGATCTAACGCTCACTTGAACAAAACACTGCTATCAAGAAAATACACGACGAAGTAAATACAAGAAACGAACAGTGCTTAATAATGGACACAAAGAAAAAAAAATCCATGAAAAGATAAAAGATTGTATGCCGCAAAATTTCTTTAACGTCATTAAAGACGATGCTAAGCGAGAGACAATTGCTGATGACGCCACGAACGCGGAAGCTGCCGACAAACTGGCTTGGTCACCACGAACAATAATCATTTCAATCTGCAAGATTGTTAACCGCTAGGAAGTATTATATCTCATTTATGAACAGGTGTTGCTCGACGTTCAACGGGGGTTATCGTGTTCCACGGAACGTCGTTTGGGATTAACGGATCGTGACTAACGAGATGCCTTTAAAGAGTCGAGACATGACTCGACGCGAAAAATCCGTGGAATTTGTCGACCGAGAAAACGGTACGTTAACTTTGAACGGTACGTAAAACAATAACCGAGGATTGATATGTGACGTTAAGATATTCGGTTGTTCGGGAAATTCGCAGTATTTCTAAGGACAGAGCTAGGTATATTTTATATTTCTTCTATTCATATTATATTCTCAGTTACTAATTTTTTTCAATATTAAAATTAATATTGTGCGACTGGAGAGAAATCTGAAGTGGTGAGAACTCGAAAACAAGACTTTGATTTGATATTTACTTGATGGTGTTTCTGTTAATTTTCGTGATAGACTCAATTTTTAAAAGTTGGAAGCGTCTTGAGAATTTACATTTCTCCCCGATTGGCGAAAGTCTCTGTCAAACGTGTTTACTACAAAACAAATTATAATTGGTTGAGTCCTGAAGGAGGAAGAAGAATTCTTGGGTTTTCCAAGTTGGTATGGTGGTGGAAATCATTTCTTGACACCATGGTCTAGAATAAAAATTTAGCAGCTCAAAGGGTCGAAAACAAGTTTCTTTTATCTTCAAAAAACTCGCATCAATTTATTATTAACCATGGAAGATTTGTTCCATGCATTATTGTTCTCCGCGGATCCTTTTGTATGATCAGTTTCAGTAAGAAAACAAAAAATAGAAGAAAGTCCCCTACACATTCAGACTTTCATGAAGGTTTTAAGAATACTGTTACTGAGTGATCACGTTATCGAAGAAGATTTCCAAAATTGGTAGAAATTTGTTCACTTATCTACTTCGATTCATACTAAATTATAAGTTTCAAAATTTTTTATATTTTGAGCTAAATAACCGTATGAGCTACAGTATTTTGATTCTGGACCGCTGTATTTCAGGGCGAACGGTACGCGAGAAGCTAATTCAGCATATGGTCAAGATTTTTTGTGACCACGTCGATTTAATGAGTGTCCCTAACGATACGGTTTTATGACCGTATTGTTCCGCGAGTCGACGGTAGGAACCAACATACATATATGTATATATACAGGGTGTAACAAAAATGTTGTCCGACCTGGAAATAGGGCACTCGGGAGGTGAATTGGAACAAGTTTTTCCTTAGCAATAATGTAATCTGAGGCTTCGTTAGGAAGATATTAACGAAAAACCCCGACCAATCAGAGTGCGAGTCTGCGAGCCTAGTTCCCACGTAACGCTCCCTACCAGTCTCCCCAAGTTACCTTTGTTCCAAAGAAAAACCTTGTTTCAATTCCCCCCCCCCCCCCGAGTGCCCCATTCCCGGGTCGGCCAACATTTTTATTACACCCTGTATATTATATACGACACAGATTGTAGATCAAATATTGGAAATCGTTGTTTATTGCTTAACACTGAAAGATATCCAAAATGCGTAACAGATTTGGAAAAGTCTAATGATCATACAATTCTAAAGAGGCAAAACAGATAAAACGATTAGGAAAATATTCTAGCGAAAGACCAACGAATTTAAAGATATATGGTCTCTTGGTTCCACAACGGAATATTAGCCGCTGCTATTAAACAATAAATTGTACGACGCAACAGCTACTTTAGAGATAATTCAGTAGTGCGAAAGGTTAACGTTCAAAGGCATTATCGTTTGCAGAAGAAAATACTACTTACATCGGCGAGAGACGTGACACACAAAGGACAAGAGGAGGAATAGTCCAAGCATCGGTCCAGACACATCCAGCAATACGTGTGGCCGCACGGCGTCGTTACGGGTTTCCATAGGAGTCGACAGCACAGGATACAGTCCAACTCACCAGCTGTACCACCAGAAAGAGGCGGCAACAGAATCTCCGCGGGTCTCGCTTCAAGCCCTGGGAAAGATAACGTTTTCATTCATGATCATTGCGTTCGAATGTGATGAAACGTCAGATTAATTCTGGACAATGAAGTATAGACTACAAAGGTTTATACAGGGTGGGGCGCTAACTATTACCACCTCAGATATCTTCGAAACTATAATGTTCACAGAAATATTTGTGTAACCATAGTTGCACAATACGAAGAGAGCCATCCGATGGCGCTAATAGTTTTTTTGCAGGTGTACTGTAATTTACTTTGGATATTTCAAGGTCACCTCTATGTTTTTGGACAGATCGGTATGTTTTTATTCCCGTAGAATGATAGAGGAGCTTAAAACGAGCTCAACGACCTATTACATAAGGTCATTGAAGATCATAGAAAGTAGAGAAACGTGATAATGCCTACGGTTTACTTCACTGACAATAAACACTGTTTGAAGAACACTTTAATAAGTTTGCTGATTAAGATAAACATAATAAGAATAGTATCGTATCGGTTAACCGGGCACGATGTATCCGTTTGAAGAGCAAGTCGATATGCTTCTTATTTATGGCGAATGCCAATAAAATTCTGTAAGAGCAAAAAACTTATATGCTGCACGATATCCACATCGGTGTCAGCCTTCACGTCGAGCATTTAAACATGTGTGCGATAAATTTAGGCAAACTGGTAGTTTAAGTGTTCGTAAAAGTGAACGCCGAAAGCGAGTAACGAACGAAGAAAATGAAATCGGTGTGCTCACAAGTGTGGCTACAAATCCTGATATTAGTTCTCGACAAATTGAACGCAAATCTAGCATTAGTAGAAGGAGCGTACTTCGCATTTTGCACCTTCACAAATTTCATCCGTACCATGTTAATCTTTACCAACAATTGTAGGGGGAGGCGAACGACTTCATGAATCGCGTTGAATTTTGTCGATGGGCTAAACATCAGATCCAAAACAATGAGTTATTTCTTAATATCGTTTTATTTACTAATGAGGCAACACTCACAAATCACGGGAATACTAATTTGCATAACATGCATTTATGGGCTGCGAAAAATCGACATTGGCTACGGCAGGTTGAACACCAGAGACAATGGTCTGTGAACGTATGGTGTGGTATCACAGGTTATAAAATTTATCCTCGTAATATCATTTATCATATAAGTCCACATTTTATCAATGGAAATTTGAGTTATTAATTCAAGTTATTAATTCTTGGAAATGCGAGCGAAATACGCGTCAAATACGTCTGGCGCAATTGGTTATACTATTTACAATAGTTGATTCCCAGCTGATACAGGGTCGATGATCTGGTTGAATTTATGAATGAAATAAAATGAAATTGAATGAATGAAACTATTTCCTGAAAAAGTTGAAGAACGTGTCTCTCAAGTCGAACAACCTGTCGTTTCGAAATTATTTCACGAGTATTTAAGCTTCGAACACAATTTCGGTATTCATGATTTTTCATGGTCTTACAATTAGTTATTAGTTCGGCATGTAGAATCCAGCCTATGAAAGTGTGCCATATTTTTATTCACACCCTGTATATGAATTGACGAAGTTAGAGATGGCAATTTATTTCAAATAAAGTATTATAAATGTATGCATTGTTATCTACATTGTGAATTGAATATAATTTTATGATAAAACCATTCCTTTTGCGATACATCTAATAGATTTCGTGACAGTAAATTCGATTTATCTTTTAAACATATCTTGTATATAGTAGTTTCTGGAATTATAAGCGCTTACTTTTCATCATTAACTTTTTGCAGTGAAATCTTTTATCCGGAAGAATATGCATATTCCAAAACAATTTTTATTTAGCAAATTTTGAATTTTTTAATGCACTAGGATGAAGATTACAACATATTCTTTAAACATCATTATAACGTTAGTGCGCATTAAAAAATGTTTTTTTTTGTGCTTTCTTATAACCGCAGTTGAGGATTCGTTTATCAATGGTACGTATTCAATCAGACATATCTTAGTAAATGTACATACAGTTATTAATACGAAATGTCAGATAAAACGTAATCGGCTAACCTTTCCAGGCGGTCATTCAGTTCTCATGAGAAATTGACGTTTATTTCAAGGATTACCGACCTAGCCAACGTAAAAAATGTGAAGTATTTTACATAGACTCTTAACCCCATTAAAATACATTTTCTCTTAAGGTAATATGTACTACTTTTTTATAACGCACTGTATATATGCAATACTACAAACAAAAGTATACTTGAATGAATAAAATTATTCAACAATGAAATGTATATTAATTATTCATACTCAGGCGAAACCGTAAATGACATTATTAATGTTATGAATAATGCATTTACTAATCTGTAGTAGTTGTCATTACGGTAGTATTCATTATTGTAACGTTTTATTACAATGATTAATATGCGATGGAACTGTTTTAATAATTTCTTACTATTATTCACAATTAGTTATGTTACAATGTGTACTGCAAATAGAACGCTATAAGCTGTAGTAGACAATAGTTCCAGTCTCACCAAATAGTTTACTTTATGTATGTCAAAATACCACTACTATTTAGTTAGTTTTCATTTGTACCAGAAATTAAATTAATTTTGTTCTATTCTCTTATTAAATTGATTCTCATATACTTTATTTATTTGTCTTACGAAGCGGTCTTCATATCTGTATAATTATATTATTCGCTATATTCGTATGTTAAACTAAATTATGATTTCATAAAAAATTAGCGTACATTGCCAGATCTACGATTGGTTATAATATACGAATCAAGCAAAACGTATAAACATGCAAATAACTAAAAGTAAAAGTTATATTCAAGTATATTCAAAATGGCGACTAGTGGCGAAATCAAAATTTCTGTACTTCTTTTCATTACGAATTAATTCGATTTTTTCAAACGTCTGTCTTTAAAATACTGTATGTAAATGCAACTTACTTTTCAATTTTTCTATATCTTGATATACTCGATCCAAGCCGGCCTGCAGCTTGGTATTGTTTTGTGGCACTGCGGTCGACAGGAGTCTCCTGCTGATAGTCTGCAATAAATGAACAAGCACAGTTATAATTGGTTTAGACGCGAACTTTAATCTGAAATTATTAGGATTGACACGATTAGAGCTTCCTTTTTCTGAAATTCAGTTCGTCTTTATTTCCTATGGTACGCCGTGAGGTTGTATAAGATTTAAAAGATCGCGTTACGTAACCTAGAAATCTCGTAGAAACCGAATTTCTCAATAGCGTTTTAATAATATTTTACTATTTCATAATTATATCCTTGTAAGAGTGTTGTCAATGGTTTGACATTATTCTTACAATAAAAATGGGATCTACAAAATTGAAAATTTTTTTAAGAATATGGAATACGCTAGTGATTTGTATAATTATTAGGCTCATTTTGATAACAAAAATTTACTGTAATATATCAATTACAATAATTGTTACTTATAAGTATACAAGAAAAAATTATAAATGGAAATTTTTAAAAACCCACCTAAGAATCGAGTCAGGATCAACAAACATCTCAATTTTATTAATGAAAAAAATAGTACAGTAATGGCAGTCCGCTTCAATAAGATTCAATCAAAGCGTTAAATTTCTCCCTCATTTATCATACAATTAACAATTTTACCGATCTTATGTCATTATAATTTAGCTTACAAAGTAAAATGATTAACAAATTTATTCACGTAAAGCTGTCTCATTTATTTGACCAAATTACGTATCAAATAGCGAATTATAATTCCAAATTAAAACAAATTTATCACGTAAAAAGTATCAAAATCAAGGTAATGAATGAGTACACAAATAAAAATTGCTTACAAATTTTTACACTCAATTGTTAGATGATAGCGAGTGTCACTGTATGTGTAACCACTTCTAAAAGGCTTATTTTTAAAATTGTCGATTTTTATTTATTTTATTTTTAATTAATCAGAACTTGTAACAGGAAATCCGATTTTACCTTGTAAAAAACTATACAAAACAGTTAGAAGAGTGAAAAGATAATTTGAATGTTATGTCATTAGATTTTATAAGGAAACAGTATCGATTAACTCCACTGAAACTTTATCCTACTTATCATCCACTCTTGTTGTCTAACAAGAAGCAACTTTATAGGAGTATAACACCACTTCATCAATATTAAACAAAAAATCAAGAGAATCTGAAACCCTATCGACAAGAGGATTTGTAATGAAACGTGGCGAACGATTATTAGTTACTGAACACCAGCAGCTTATCCCAGCTACGAGATCGATGATGATTGAAATATCAGGTTTATATAAGTTTCACTCTGCCGAACGCTTATTACTGCCACGATATCTATGCTGTTTCTATCGATCTATAATAATCACAAATTGCTTGTTAATTACGCGTTCTTGTCGCGACAATAAGTCCTGTGTCGTAACAATACAATCGGTACTAATCATCAAATGCACTGCTCTCATCGGAACAAACAGAACCATTAATCTAAGGTACCGAAGGCGTGATCTAGATCATAATTACGATACTAATTATTGTCATTGTAACAGCAATTGAAACAGAAGTAAATGTAACAGTATGTACTTATAACTATTCGTGATTATAGAAAGGTAATTGGATGGTAACTGTCAGTTTCATGGACAAGATAGTGCTGGGATTACTTTACTCTGTCCATTTCTTTATCTTTAATAGCGTGCATTCATTTCGTGTTTAGATTATGTATTTCTAAGATGTACCAGTGAATAATGTACAATTTTTTTTTACCGAACTGAATATTTTCTTACAAGAAAATAAAAACATATGGTCCTTTAATAATATTTATTGTTGTTCTCCAACATCCTATACTGCTTTTATCAAGGAAGAGGGCGGGTAGGTACACTGACATTAGTTACAGAGATATTATATGTTATAGAGAGCAATTGATATCATTTTACAAAGAGACAAGGGATGTCAGTAAGGTATTGATAGAAACCGGAAACTCGATGATATGATAAGGCTGATATTGCCATTATAAGGAAGCCGACAAAGTTAGATTAAAAAAGAGAGGCACTGTACATACAGAAATTGAGAAAGGTCACTGCTTATGTCAGTATAGTGCTCATAGCTCTCACTATTATTATGACACCCTACTATAATCAAAAGTTACCAAAATATAGAATCGTTCGCGACATCGATCAGTATATGTTTGTATTACTTGATGGGGATTCTAAGGACTGCCTAGATAATACTGAAATTATAGCCTTCTCCCCACGTAATTGCAGCATTCGATTTCAGGTAGAAACTACGAATGACTCGTAAAGAAATTCATAAAGACAAGAATCTAGGTAGAAATTTATTTGTTCCCTTGAGTCTCTTAATGGATTAAGAATAAAATAGAAAATTTGTTGTATTTGATGAAAGTTTTGTATTTCATTCTGTATCACAGAACCCTATAGGCTAAATGCATCGAATCCGCAGTCTACCGATGAGCAAGTGAGACGGAAGGGAAGCCTCTTAAGGGGTCATGCTCAGTCAGGAGGCCGAAAAAAGAGTGTTCTTTGGGAATTTTTTTCTTGAAAACTATAAGACCTTTTTCAAAAAACGTGTTTGTATTTCGAAGATTGCAGTTTCTAGATTATAAGGTAATTTTTTTGTTTAAAAATATTTATTAGTAAATAAATGGTGAGCGATCTCCCGGATGTCTCTTTACAAAAAGTGGTCTGCCGTGATCACTGTAACTTTGTAACGGTTCATCTGAAATTAGAAATTCAGTAAGATTTATGTAATGAAAGAACCAATCTTGTCCTTGAACGTGGGGTTTTTCGAAATATCGATTAGGAACAAAATAGCGGACGTTCTCTTGACAAAGTGCGATTTTCACCTAAAAAATCACTCGTTTTTGGTCAATTAAAAAAAAAGTATGGAACGAACAAAAGAATCCTTCGGTCAAGGACAAGTTTTTCTGATTTGAAATAAGGCGCAAAAGACTTCATGTAAATCGACACAGTAGTTTTCGAGAAATATTGATCACCGATTTGTAAAATGTAGTTTCGAGAAAAACGCGTTTAAAGTTTCAGGTCAAGCTTACACTTATATAAAATGTTCATTTTTTAACATTTTTTTAACTGTCATTTTTAATTGGATTACCTTGAAACTTGCAGAGAATATTCTCGAGATTTTGTACTTAAAGAAAATGTAGAAAGTGAAAAATCGATTTTTTGAAAATTTCTGACTGAGCACGACCCCTTAACCCTTTCACTCCTAGCGCTAACTACAACTGGCACTAACGAACCACTAAATATAAAGTTTAAACTTATGCTATAATTGTAATTTGATAGAAATATTTTATTTTATGTAAATTCTACGGGGTTGGCCAGAAAGTTCGTGCGGCTTTGAAGTCGACACATAGTCAAGTTGATACAAACTGTTTTCTACGCTTGATTTCGCCATTTCTTGCGTTGTGTAACGAGGATTATTGCCGATTAAACACTTCACTTGGTCGTTATGAATATCCTGCGGCCGGCCAGAGCGTGGTGCATTTCGGAGAGAGAAATCCCTGAATAAAAATTTCGCAAACCACTTCTGGCACACGCATTCTTTGATGACATTCCATCCGTATACCTTACATGACTTTTTACAGATTTACGCCATGGTTTCTCTTTTTTTAGAAACAAAAGAGCAAAATATACTGGAAATGGATGTCGCCCATCCTATCTTTCTTTGGATATCGATCTTTAAAATTATGTCAAAATTATAAAACAAACCCAATCGTCAAACCTTTTAGTTAAAATGTACGGTTACATGTTAGGTTACACCTTTCCGCCGAATCTTGTTATCGCTAACTAGTATTTCTTAGCAAAAACTTACATGCCGAAAGACATGCATCTTTATAATGTTTTTTCATGAATTTGGCTTAATCGTTGATCTTTTAATGTACATGAAGGAAATGGCAAACTTTGGCCGACAATGAGAATGATTCTTTACGGTAATTAACATTAGTGTTTGACATCATTGTTTTTATTGTTATATTACATACCGAAATGAGTTAGGTTATTATTTTGTATACTATACTTTTAGAACTATGTTATTAGTTTTCAGTCATAAAAGTAACAGCAAATATACATATATACCAGTAAAATCCCTCATTTTAATGCCCAACGACCTAATAGTATTTCCAAGTTCAACACTGATCAAGATGTAAAATATGTTGTATGTATGAGACGACCGGATATTTCTGTGAGTACCTGTGTGTCTTTAATGCACTGAATTAACACAGTGGAGAAGCTAAAGAGCGTATCGTGATTCCTGCGAGCCTACTTTATGCTACTGCATAATCGGTATGCGGTTGACATTGTCGTAGCGAAAAGGTTTAATGAAATACGAATGAAAACGTCGACATTGTGCAATTATTACTGGAGGAGGAGGGGAGGGAGTGTTCCTTCTTTGGAGACTAAAACATACTTTCAACCTTTTCAGCGCTATAAACCCATACTTATATAAGATTCTAAAAACTATTCACCACCTACTATGAACATGAACCTATTTGACGAGCATAGTCCATTTGAAATCGAAATTGAGATTTTAGCATCAAAGTTTGAGCTTAGGGGAGACTATTGAAATGTAGTATAATAAATGGAAAAAACGGGCACAGACCAGAAGAATTAAGGACTGTTTTACATTTCTTCAATGGAAGAATGATCAGATTCCAACTCGATAGTTCAAAGTCTGGACTATAAAAACAAATTTGTAAAGCTCATAAAAGTTTAATATTTTTAAAAATATTTAGGAACAGATTATACGAAAGAAGGATATTAAATTTTTGATCGTGTATAGTCAGGGGGACTTCATAAAATTTGTTTTTCAAGTAGTGAAAACTGAACTGTTAGTGATTTATTGTCGCGTAGAACCATCCCATACGCGCTATGAATTGATATTATGAAAAGACATTAGAATCAAATAATTAAAAAATCCAAAGGAGAAATATTATTTCACTCTAGCGCACGCTTTATCGCAATAAGTAAGCATAAAATAGACGTACGTCATTGGACATCGTAGCGCTAAAAAGGTTAAAATAAAATTTTGATATTAATTATTTTCCCTATTATACCTGTGTAAATTCTTCCTCGCCGCCACTACTATTGTCCTCGCAGTCCGAACCGTTCAGGACCGCCCGGCGATTCCTTTTCGGATTCATCAGCTGATGCCGACTCCTCATACGCGACGCGCCCTCCGTCAGATTATAAGGGGCTCGAGATGGCACATTGTAACAACGTTGACTGACCGACATCACTTTGTACAGCACCTGAAAGCAATACGGATCCATGTCTTTTGAAATTCTAATGTGGCCGCACGGTGAAAGCCGATGCTCCCCCATTATCAACGATTCGCACGTTCTATTCGCTCGAACATTGTTAACGTTACAAGTATTGCACATCTCTGTCGCCAGCTAACGTCTCGAGTAAATGGTGGCTTGTAAATCCTTGTACGGGAGATTTACGTTCGCTGCGGGTTGCATAGAAAAATGATGGCTACACGTGGCACGATTGCAAGTTTGTGTTCTTTTCAAATGTAATGCGATTCTTACACTTGGGCGTTACGTGAACAAAGTGGATATCCTTTGTAAGCACCGCCTGGCGTTCTTCGATTGTGAGAGCATGACTATTTTCATTTGTTTTATATAATGATAGTTTTTTTCATCGCGTGTGTTTATTACACATTTATTTGTATTAAACTATGTATTTGTAACATTGATGTGAAAATTGTGCGGAATATTCCTACCTTTTTTTAATAAGTGAAATATAATGAGATTAAAATATTTTATACGAAATAAAAATAAATTGGATTTTTATATCTGTAAGTTTGTTGTATACTTAAAGGAAAAATACTGGTAAAGTAATCGTTATGTAATAGTGTTTTTCTACATGTGTAGTTTACTATATAGGGTGACTTTTGATTCTCGCGTTTGAAAATTTGCAGTGAATTTAAAACAGGGTTACTGAGATGATAGTTGTACAATGGCAAACTGGAAAGAAACAATAAACGAATATTTCGTCTTATACAATTCTAACTACAATATTTCAATTTCTATTACATAAAATATTTTTCAATGTGCAATTTTGTAGTAACATTTTTTTTAGTTCTGTGTATTCTAATTTAAATACGCCCTTGCAGAAATATGTTATATCAACACAATTATTCCCTTATCATTAATATACAATAAAAATACAGCACTCCACTGATTAGTACAAACAATATTCCAAGATAAAGTTGACGAAGTTTTAGAACGAAAACGGTACATTCCTTGGATTAGTATTCACAGTTTTCGAATAGCATTTGTTCTAAAAATCAATTTATACCAAAGTTGTGAATCTTGTAAACGAAATGAGATACTAAGTAGTAATTATCTAATATTACAAAACTATCAGTGCTCTTTTTCATATTTTAATCACGTATGACAATAAATTCATGGAGAAACAATACAAAATATAGGCCAGTGACGAATACAACTACAAGTTAGAACGTTTTCATTCATTCGTTGGTAATACAAACGATCTTCTTATCTTCGTAATTATAAGTACTTTGTAATTACAACTTCGTTCTCACTGGGTATTACATAACACAACGTAATCACTGAATTATTATTATTACTTTTAAAATAGAAATGACCCACATCAATCACACTTAAATGTAAGAAAGAAAAAGATATTGTTTGGCATGAGATTAATATTAGAATGAATTTCTATAATAAACTCAGAAAGAAGTCTAATTTCTTTTCAAACAGCGGCAATTATATTTACTTAACAATATCGATTATGTAATTATGTTAATTCGCATTTTATTTTTATTTGTTACACAGTTTTTGGATGTCGACTTTAATGTTTGAATATCGTACACATTCAGACTACTTTGATGTAACTTCCTAACAAGTTACATCCGGAACACCGAAGCATTTTCACCAAAGGAAGGTGCCAAACATTATTTACCTTACGGCATGAACTGCACGCGAAAAGAATGATTCCCAGATCTTACATAAGTACCGGTGCAGCTTGCGGCAATGATTCCAGCAGACTTTCCGTTACATAATAACCGTTCGGAATTCGATTTGCCTTCGTACCTCCGTATTCGTTTCGTCGTCAAAATTTGTTACTACGAAATCGAAACTAAAGATAGAAGTCTATCTATGAAACCAAGCGAAAATGTCAAGCATAATGTACATATAAAAAACTATGAATATTAGCTGCTAATTGCATCACCATTCTTATAAAACAGAATTTTAAAGATTAAATTCGATTTTTGCGTCACTACTGAAATATTGAATTAAAAGACGATGTGTTTATAAACGAAACATGATTAATTTCAAGAGTAAAATTGTTTCAAGATGATTTGAAATTCAAAAATAGTGCATAACGCATATCTATGTTCTTGCATGAATATAGACTCGAAATAATTTTGATTGAAATTCTAAAGTTAAAGCAAGCTTTCTGTAGATGCTGTTTTTTAAGAACGTTTTAATAACGAAACAACACTAAGACGACATTTTTAAACAATTCGTTACTTTCGAGAAATATTACGATTCCATGTAGAACGTGTATGTGATTTTTTTAAAAAGAAAAGAAACTGTTAAGCGCGCCAATTTATTATCTTGTACAAACGTTTGATCAAGTTCCAGTTACTTGTTAATATCTCTTAATTAATGTAAATATTTACAAGCCTGCAATTTGAATCTTACTATTCTTTTATTTTCTCGAAGTTTGACAGAAAACTATTATAGATATCGATACTATTTTAGATCCAAGTAGACAGTGGTGTCCATTTTATACAATTATGTTATACAATACCATATTAAAGAGGCTCGTAACAAAAACGATCCTAGTCAATTTTTTTTTCAGGAGAGTAACAAAATACTTTGGCATCTTTAAGAATCTTAGGAATCTATCAATTTTCTTTTTAAAAGAAACCGGGACATAGGTCGTTTTTGATAGTATAGCTTCCACCATGTTGTGAGTATCGAAATATAATGTTATACAATGTAATGTAAAAAAAAATATATAAAAAATACAATATGTCTTACAATATTATAGATACTGTTGTTATTAAAAAAAACCGAAACATTTGGCATGGATTGTTTTTGTCGTAAGCCCTTCAATTTAAAGTGGATCAATTATTTCATTCACTATATATTTCATGGAAGTTAGCGAAAAAGAAATCACTTTATAGTATCAGTGTTACTTAACAAATTTCAGGGACAAGGTTTCGAAATAGAATAATAATAAAAGCAATACTAACTTCAGTAAAATATCAATTAAGATATTAAGTTTTAGATATTTTGTAAAGTTTCAAATAAGAGCGCCCACTTTATTCGGTATCATCTCGACGATGACACTTCTCGCAGTTTCAAGAACGCGTAATTCAAAAACCGTAACAACTCGCTCACAGGGAATGGAAAAACGATACCCACGATTTAAACACTCGAGCGTATTGAGTTGCGAGTAATTACCGCTGGCCTTGCGTTCAGCGTAGACTAGCCTTGGGTCACTCACCTGGAGTCTTATTGGAACACACACACAAATGTTCGTATAGATTGATATGCCGTGGCAGAAAGGCCAACAGGGAAATAAATTTCTTCCTGCTGTTTTTTTCTTCTTCTCGTTATTTTTTTGTTCTCGCGTAGGTGCTCGCCAAGGAATCATGGCAACATTACTGTATAATATACAGTTGACGCACGGTTCGCTATAATACTCCATGTTATTCATGAAAGTCGATTCGCGGAATATTTATTCGCGACTTCGCTCATTCATCTTCCGCCCACGCCTCGAATACAAAACCCGCGGATATTTCTACATGGTAGGGCGGTAGAAAAAGACACTTTGCTGATAATTTATGAAAACTTGAATTTTTCCTTTTCTATTTCGTAGCTTGTTGGTTTCTTTTGTGAAAATGTAAAAAATTGTGCTTTAAGGTCAGTACAAGGTTTTAAACCGTTTTTATCAATTCTGTTTGGCTCTAAGGAAATACCGTTAGATGCGGCCATTAATCTTGTCGTAACTTTTAGCTGTAGAATCGGATCGAATCGCATTTGATTAATTCTTTGATACTTAATGGATCTCACAATTTACAGTTACAAATCTACAATAATAATCCATTTTGTATTTTCTTTGATGCCAATTAAATCGTTTACATCAAACTGACGGTTTTTTTACACGAGTAGACGTATCTAAGCACAAAAAGAGTTTTGTTTTCAGCTGACAATAATTTAATTTTCTGGACCGAGAATTGTATATATCGATTTTTTTATACAAAATCTTTAAATAGTTTATTATATGTATACAGGACTGTACCGGGTCTCTGTATTAACTCTGAAGGTTCTATACAGCAAAAATAAAAACTATTAAAAGATCTTAAATGAAAGAATGGATGTGTACAATTCTAAGTCTAGAAGATTAAATTAATTTCATCTCGTCAATAGATTCTATACAGAGCACGTCGTTTCAAAAAACACAAAGAATACGTTGAACTCTAAAGTAAGCACCAAGTATTCAACAAATTTAATACAAAGCACCTCACACTCAGGGTGTTCACCATAATCTATTCTGAATTCAAGAATACCTGGTTCAAGTCATCCTCAAAATTAGTTTCATGTGATTAATTTTAGTCGTTTAAGAAACCTGACAAAAGGCATTTTACAATGAGACTCACTTAATCTCTATTACCTGGAACAATTTACAGTGACTCACACGTTCGTTTACATACTTTCAAAATAATAACTGCGTGTAAAAATTTGTATACGGCTCTTATCTATCTTTTCTCATTATGTTTACTCGTATCATGTATTTGTGATGAAAGTTTCTTCATTTTGAAACGTAGTTTCTAACAGAACTAGAACAGTTCGCATCTTATTACAATAAAAGTGATGGCCATTTGTAAACAAATTTATGAGTAACTGTATCTTAGCGCGTTTGGATTCTGGTCAGTTCCAATCAAATCTTCGGAAACAAGACCAGTCTGTTTATTATTCAAGTCTATCTTCTGAAGTCGGAATATTCTGCACTGTGATTTTTGAAATCAGACTAGACCATATTGAGTCTCTCGTAGTTAGAACAGACTAATCCGTATATTTAAAATCTACAATCTACCATTAAAGAACACTCAATATTTATATTTAATATTTTTTGTTATAAAAAGTGTCAAGCATTACTGGCCACTAGTCTAGAAGCTAATTTTGTTCACCTTTACCTTCATTTTCAAAGAGGTTAAAAAATCGCGCTTTTTATCGTAAACTTGTTACGATCCAAAAAGTAAAGCAGAGAGATCATACGTCATGTAACAAACACTATGCGCTGTCTTCGATGAATATACTTATACTCGCGAGTGGCTATGGCTATCATTGCTCCACCACGGGTCACTCACCTGACGGCTATCATACCGAGTCATTAAGCTATACCGCTATACCCAGCAGCACCGGTACCGGAAATGCCATCGTGCAACGACGTCTACTTCTTTTGTGTACGTTCGTGACTCCGGTACAATATCTTGATCACTCTATCTTTCTCTTTCGCTCGTTTGTACCGTTCGGTTACGTACCCCTCTGTTTGTGCAACACTCGCGACAACACGGGAATTCGAATTAACCTTTTGACTACGAAAAGCGTATATGTATACATATACGCCCTCGCATGTCTAAACTGATCTTTTACTAAACTGATCTAACAAAGAATTTAGATTTTTTTTATTGGTATATTTTTTGTTAGCGACTGACATGTACATATCGCACCGCAGTCAAAGGGTTAATGGTTAATGGCTACTTGTACAATGCAGTACTACTGCATGCGTATTAGCTCAATGGATTATTTGCTTCTTTGAGCCTACAGTTGAATATTTGCAAAACAATTGAAACTATACCGAGTATCCAGGCAACATATTCGGATTCTTGTATGTATACCTGTATTTATATATTATGTACACTACCGGTAACAAGTGCTAGATGTCTTTCGCGAAAATTATATACTTCAGGCCACATTTATTACTTTATAGTAGCATAAGTGTCGTGCATCGAACTTTAGAATCCCCTAAAAAATATTTCTTTCAGACATTCAGTAATTTCGTAATGCTCTGTAACGTTCATTAATTTATTTGACTTTTTTTTTTGTATCCTAATACTTATGAACGGGAGTATATACGATGACACAAATTGTAAAAATGCATTCCTACATAATATACACTGCGTGGCATAACTACAAAACCACCCTAAAATTTTCCATTTTTTTTTATCGTGGTTAATTGAACAGTCTTCAGATATTAAAATTCCGTTCATGGAAACCTGCATCGTCTTCACAAGAAGATAAGCCGCAAAAGTTGAGCTTTATTTACGGGACACCCTAACATTTATGCCCATATAAAAATCAGCTTACCTTAATCAATTCCTGACGCACAGCTGGAGAATTCTTGTCAATGGCCACGCTGATGCAAAGGGCAAACAACGCTTCTTCGTGTCTACCCAGCGCGGACAGAGCCACCCCTCTTCTGTAATGACCCTGCGAACGAAATATCAACACTTAGAACGCGGACATGGGGTTCAGTTTCTACTAATAACTGTCATTGGTCGATACTGCCGCGTAGAAATCTACACACACACATTATGTCCAACACTTGTTGTACGACGGTATCGTGCGTCGTTATTGTAAAGGTGGGTTTCCGCTGATGTTTGCAAATAGTTCACGAACAATATACGAATTGTATTTCCTATCACCTGTTCACGTATTGTTCCTCACGGGTTCGCAATGCATAGTTATGTAGTGCGTTAGCGGTTATAAAAAGTTTTCAAACTTCTTGTGGGTACTATTTGAGAACAGTTATTTATAAACGGTTTGTCATTTTTATCAGTGAATACGCACCTTAAAACAGTAGATAGTTATGATCGAAAGAAAAGTTGGAAGGTGAGAGGCAACAGACGGTACCATAATCTGACAGGAAGAAATTATGTTTTGTAATGAAATTAATAAAATAATTGCAAGAAATACCGATGTTTATAGAAATATCTCACTTCTTAGAGTAAAGGAATAGAATGTTAAGGGAAGTATCGACATATGAGTTGTTGAATCGTCCATGTTCCTTAACATGTAAGGAATATTAATTGTCAGTAGTTATGCAAGGTTTTACTATGGTCTGTTTTTCTAAAGAAGAGCCCTCGGGGGTCGCCCTGCCTCGACGTGTGGCCTGGTGGGGATCCAACGCGAGCTGCGTATTTCGCGCGACGTTGTGACGGCTCAATGCCACTGTGTGTCTCTTTCCATCCTCCGGCACTTAGGCACGAGAGCCTCTCGCTCAGACGTTCAGTAAACCAGCTTCCTTCTTTACCCTGCGATTTCCACGTGTAGCGTTTAATAACCTATGTATTAATTTAATCCCCTTTTAATATGTTGCTCAATATTTGGGTACAATACATTCTTTCAAAAGAAATAAACTTTTTCTTATTCATGTATTTTAACTCTTGACGTGTGAAAACTGGAGACAGACGACCGTAGGCGAGGACTCATGTCGACGGTCGCACGTCATTGGCCAAGACGCGAAGAGTGAGAGAGACACAAGTGCCGTAGATGTCTCGCGATTGCGGCAACACCGCGAAAAGTCGGGCCTACCTCCCAGGGCTTTTCTTCAGAAAAACAGACCATAATATTGTGATGGTTTATACAAAATGTTAATTGACAGTAATTTACTACTTTTTATTTTCCACAGTAATGTGATATAAACTTGTGGTCAGCAAACATATTCTACGCTTCTGTTGCGGCGTACTCACGATAAGCTCACAATTTGTCAAGTGCTCGTTGATAAATTAATGCCATGGATCTCGTTGGAAATTGTGTGAATGAAGCTAGTGATGTTATGTGGTTTGAATAAGTTAACACTACTTTGTAACACACTTAAATTTCAATACAAACGTAGTCGAGTGTGATGTAATTGTATGTGTGTACTAGTTGTGTTCTCGTTTATGGTTGAATGTGTCCTGTCTGGTGGTTGAATGCGTGGTCGCTTGTTGCAACGGATCGACTTGCGATTGGTGGAAAATGCAGGATTTTGGTTGGTGTATATTGTGGAAGAAGTGGTGGTATAAGGTTGAAGAAATTGGGCTTCGTGTTTTTTAGAAGATTTTTTAACATTATTCTCTAGCACATGTCGCGGAATTAGTAACACAACCCGTTAGGGAATAATGCTACATCATAAAATAAATGCAAAAGCGTGTATATATTTATACATATATAAAAATATATATGTATTCGTAATAATTAAATTGAATATTGACTGAAGATAATGACAGTTACTTGATAATGTAATCTATTATACATGAAAATTGCAACCATAAAACGCATAAAAATGTGCATAAAATGTTAAACTAATATTATAATTGAAAACTATAAAGTAGTATATTAATAAAATAAATAACAGTAAAATAAGACTAATAAAACGAATAAATTAATATTATTGTACTCATTTACTCTACGATATTTTATACTGTGTATTGTTTTATTTGTAAAGTAGAATGTGGCTTATAAATTGAGTAAAATAAGAATTTTTTCTTTGGTAAGAAGCTACTATAGATGCAGAAATTAATAATCATTCGTAGTGGTTTTTATGTATTTCAAAGTGTACTATGACAAAACCGACTTCATGAAGGTATAACTCGGGAAGAAAACCTCACTCTCTGTCGATACATTTCTCAATAAGGTACTTCAAGCTCGAAGGTCTGATCTTCCAACCCTTAGATTTAGGTTAGGGATAATGCATCGTGGTGGCTTGGATGCGTCTGAATCAGGATTGGGTTAAGGGTACGGGGGCAATACGTCGCCAAACATCTGATCGAAGAGCGTGCCAAGTGGGCGAAACTTACCCCTTCAGCGTGCACGCGAAAGATTCGATTGAATCGACTATACACAGCTGTATATGTATACCTCTATTGTATGTAACATATCATTTCTGATGTAGTGAAAGTAACTGCCTATCAAAAATGGATGAGCCAAAATTAGTCACTTTTGATTACCTACTATTTTCAGTTTTCGCTAACATTATACTAACAATAAGTTAATGCTTACGCAAATGTGTTTACGAAATACAGTGACTAACAAAGTTCATAAACTATCGATTTACATATAAATCCGCAAACTAGGTGAAAATAGGGGGGATAAAACAAGAGGAGTCGGGTAAAAGTTTTTAAACTTAATTATTATTTCGAGAATATGTGAACATGGGTTACTGTAGTTCGAAAAGAGCAATAATAATTATTAAACAGTAAAGACGAAATAAGAAGGGAAAAATAATGTTTTGAATAATAATCATTTTAAACAGTTTCTTATGTATATTTTTCAAACAATTTAACAAAAACACGGTTCATGTATATGGACACAATTTTTCACTTAAATTGAGCGCTTCAAATAAGATAACAAGTCATACGAGTCATTCCACGTCAACAGGGACAGAAAATTTTTATTCACCTCTTCAATTTTCTTGAAATTTCTCGAGGAGCCATAGGTAGTAATGGGTAATCGAAAATTAAATATAGTCCAATTTATGTCGGGTTTGGACTTATTTTCATCAGGAGAATCTCCTACATTTATTCATAACATTTTTAAGAAAGTACCCTGAAAGGAGTAAAAGTTTAAATTTTTATTCATGGGTGGATTCGTTCTGTGTGTTACATTGTATCCCGAGCGTCGCTCGACGGCGGCTTATAGAATATCAGATAACATCTCTACTCGCCGAGGCTTCGCTGGGCAGAGCCTCCTCTCTGCTGTCACCTCAGAAAACTGTCATTTCGGCTCACTCAACCCACCGAGCCGAACCGGTGAATCGTTGGCTTCCGATGCAGCTCGAGCTGCTCGGCTTGACTACCTATCACTAACCATAGGTCGAAAAACGTGATTCGACGGTATTTGTGTTGTAACAATTAAAATAAATTACAAGATCTTACTCAGACTCTTAATAAAGAGAATACCCCAAGCTTGTACAATATTGCCAATATCACTACTATTGCTATCCCTTTTAGTCCTAGCTTTAATGTAATCCAGAAGCTTTCATGTTGAGAAATGATGACTCGTTTTCTATCGCGTTGAAACTGAACATTGGGTGGTGTAGTTCATCAGATGTTGCAAGTGAATGTTCCAAACCAGGCGGTCACAGAAAGGCAAACACATTTATCTTAGGCACTCTTACATTAAAGAAACCGAGGACCAAGGTGTGTCTGTGTGTCTGGATCATTTACAAACGCAGGTGTATCAAGCGTGATATGCATGACTTAGCAGCTGGTTTCTTATTAACTGCTACTAACATACATTCAGAGTCCACAAGCGTATTTTTCGGTTGTTTTCTCACACACAATAGAACAGCAACAATTATGGCACTCTTGGATATTTCCCTTTCACGCATACTAACAAACAATCTAAATGTTGTGTTAATAAGTACATATTCAAAACCTAATGCTGTCGCGAGACTGTATGTTTTTTCCGTCGATGAAACCGCGACTAATCGCGAGAGGACATATGTTTCATCCTCCAGTATCGGTATACGGAGTTCTCAACAAATTCTTTTAGGTTTTAGTAGAAACACGTTTACGTTTACGGTTTGGAGATACATATTAAAATTGCGTTTCCATTGTAACCGGAAAATGCATACGAGTGGCTCCGTAGTGGGCCTCTATTTGTTTCAACGTGTTGTAAAGGACAGTGGGTTCCAGCAAAGTCAGGTCGATCTTTTCCTGCTGGCCCATGATCACTGCTATTCAACCCTCCGAGCACGGTCCCTGGGTCACGCGTTCGCGAGAGCGACATGCGCAGTGACAGAGTCAGGAGTGAGGACACGCGGTCTCGAGAGTGACACGCACGCAGTGACGGAGCTGTCGTGTAAATTGCATAGCGACCGATGTTTGTTTACATGCGAATGACCGGGCCAAGACGCCGCAGAAGTATTGACTAATAAATATAATTTGTTTTATAATTCACGAGATTTTTATTCTAGTAATGTAATAAGAACCACGAAAATCCAAATGTAATGTGGAATCAGCTAATCATAACATTGTAAAGCTCGAGCTCGAGCAACCGCCACTGCGTAGTAATATCGGTGCGGGTCTCGAGCTCGAGCCATACTGGCACTGTGTTAGTACAGTGTCGGTGAGGACCTCGAGCTCGAGCCTCGCCGTCGCTGTGTCGTAGTAGAATATCGGTGTGGGGTCAGATATGACATAGGGACCGATGAGCATGTTTTCGTGCTCGATGGGTTAAATAATCCGATGGTTCGTCAAACTCGGCGACCAGTTCCATGAGTTGGGTGGTCAATTCGAGGGCGTACTGACGTTTAAACAATTCATTTGCCCTATCTGTTAACGATCGAAGAGCAGGTAAGGCTGTCTTCTTGAAATTATCCAAATCCTTTAGCACACCTCTAACATTTGTAGTTTCGTTATGTATTAAGGTAGTAATTTTTTGATTATCGGTACAAATCTAATCTAGTTCACTATTATAATATTGCACGCCAGTGTTCGAGAGTGATTTCGAAAATCAAACTCGCTAGATCACCTGTCGGACTTAACGGATGCAAGTAGAGTGTCAGTCTCTCTGTCAATGCATCGGACTCGATCCTAAATTCGCACGATCGTCTCCGTCAGGATGTTATTTTTGACGTGCAGGCCCATTACTTTATCGATGTACTGCATGCCGTGGTAACCTGTTCTTTCCAACTCCGTGATATTGAAATAGACGATAGCTCGCCATTTTCAATGGTACAGCCAAGTTGCACCTATGTTGTCGAACTTCCATGCCGAGTGAGAGCGCTGTACACCCACGAGCAAACTCGGCTTCCACGCGGGGAAAAAGAGGCGTAGAAGAAAAGTCTTCTACCACTTGGTAAATTTATTCCAGGTAGTGAAATAAATGGTAAATCGAATATTAATTTAGCATACATTTCAGTAATTCCAAATACCATGTGGTAGGAGGCTATTTCCCTACGTTACTTTTTCCCCTAGTGGAAGCCGAGTTTGCTCGTGGGTGTACATGATCCCCCGATGAGCCATACAATTGCAATTGTGAAATAAATATTCATATATTAGATGATTTTCTATTTAGATGCAGCAACTGTGGTTTGCCCTTAACAAGTATTTTATTGTTCGCCTCTCCCATGAGCTTCATGACCATCTAAGGCCCTTTATATTGACCTGCCAGACCTGTAAGGCAATCACGGCCTTGATTTTTTAACCAAACCCAGTCTCCTTCTTGGATTTTATCAGGCCGAGCAGTCTTGTCAAACTGCTTCTTCGATTCTTCTTTTGCTTTCTTGCAGTCTTGCAATAATGTTTCCTATTGAACAAGCGACTTTCCTAATGAAACTAAACGCTGATTTAAATAGTAATCCCATAGGAGAATCTCTGCATTGATGTGTCACTATTACTGTGCAAATTCATTCTGCTTGTGCTGGGTTGTTGATCACCAATGAATGACGCGTTATCACTTGTATCACTACTGTCCGGTATTTTCGATGCACGTAGGCGATACGTATTCCAGACCTTCGCATTTTTCATGGCGATAGATTTCCAAATCTTTTTAGTTTGCGGATCATAGCAGACTGTACATTTCGAAAATTTTTCTGTGCATTATTCTCATGATTTTTGAACTAAAAAGGATTACAACACGAATCGAATCGTTTTCCCTTCGTTGTCGTATTACATACAATACTCTCAAAACTTTTGACTTTAAAGAAGTCAGATCTTGTTAGCACGAAACGCAGACTGAAACAAAAACAGTCTAACTGAACGTCTGACAACTGTTTAAACAACAGCGAAACATCAAAATAACAAATACTTCGAAGAGGAAGTGGAACTAATTCTGGTTACATTCGCGCTATTTACGAAAATGCTATAATAATAATAACAATATTTAACGATAATATAAAGCATACACTAAATAATTGTCTGACCAAACCATTTCGAAATGGTTAAATCAGTGCGTGGAACTCATGGATTTCATTACTTTAAACCAGTTTCGCACAATAAATTCATTGCCAAGAAGTTCTCAACTGACACAGAAGGCCATGTAGTGCACGTTTATAAAACAAAGTACTAAATAAGATTAACATAAAATATCCGTAAATGCGTGAGCACCAGGGGTGTGCGGGTATCCGACATTTCGGATTCGGGTCGGGCCGCGAGAAGTCGGGCGAGATCGGCCGGGATCCCGACAGTATAAATCGCATCAGGATCCCGACAGATGTCGGGTCCCGTAACATCTTCGGGTCCTGAATGATATTTTCGAGAACTTATCCGTCTACCGGCAAAAAATTAAACTATACTTAACTATACTATACTTTATTTATTTTATAATAATAATAATAATAATAGTTTATTGAGACGGGCGTACATTCGCCCAATATATATTCATGTTATACATATAAAGAACTTATTCTAAGAGAATTAAACTTAATCATATTGTCGCGTCCGTCCGCGTGGATTTCTCTTTCGAATCCGCCTGGAGTTGTAAATTCCAGGCTCGACCGTCGTGGTACGCGTCCGGTTGCGACTGTTGCCCGCCAAATTAATATTAGGCAACTGTTTCAATTTCTCTAGTGAGAAAAACGAATAATTGCTCGACCGTTGGAGCTGACGAATCGTGATGCGAATGTTGTCGAATGAATTGAGTCCGTGTGACTCTAGTCGTAACGAGTGCGAGTTTTCGAATGATTGTTGTCGAATGACTGTTCGATTACGAGTTAATGCGAATGAATTGAGTCCGTTTGACTCTTGTCGATACGAGTACGTGAATGTCTTGAGTCCGTGTGACTCTTGTCGAACGAGTGTGTTTTGCGAACGAGTGATTCTAATGAATGTTTTCGACTGAAGGAATCTTTTCGACTGTCTGTTCGAGTTTCGTGTGTCGTCGCGCTTCCTCGAAGTTCGATGAAGGCGTGACCAAAACTCGCCTCCTTATTGGTGATGCCCTGAAGGGGAAGGCAAATTTCTCGGGTTTTCCACGCGACGCGGAGGTGGAATACCTCTCCTTCAGGGCGAAGCGGACGTCAGGAAAATATCGCGCACGTGGTCGCGGTGCGAGTTGACCGCGACGAATTTTCGAGTCTCTCAACGGTAGGGTTTTATGACTATATTGTCTGCGAGTCAGCGCGCCCCGGTAAGGCCCGGCGCGGATGGGTCCCAGGTTACCGAGCGCATGTGGCGGACTGCAGACCAAATGTTCGCTTCTTTTGTATATTATTCTCTTTGTGTTAACGAAATTAAAATTGCTTGAATGAAGGAAATAAAATAATAAAAAGTAACGGTATCGTCTGACTGTATAACCGTCGTTTCGGTCTACGACGGAACACATATTTATCATTAAAATTAAAGGAAAGAACAAGAGAGAAAGAAAATTAGTACGAGAAGTAGAAGTACTAATACTTAACACTGATACTTAATTCTTAACACAATGTATAAATTCATAAATTCACGCAAGTATGTGCGCGTGCGTGCAGATACACATACACACTTATACACGTTTACACTGTAATACACTGCTGCAGTAAACGTAAAGTGAAAGTTGTCACTGTGTTAATGTACAAGGTAGAGAGACACATCTTATAATCCTATAATCTTCAATGAAAGTTTAAAGGTGTTAATAGAACCAGAAAAAAAGTCAACTTTAATTGAAATATTGTTCGCACAATTACATATTCTGGTCAGAGGGTCTATAAACTTCAAATCAGTTCTAAAATTATCAATCCGGAAAGTTTGGCGATTGCGTATGGAGCGTGGGCAGGCGTTAAGTTTGACCAGATACAATAGAGGAGGGTTGTCAATAATATGGTTCAAAATTTAAAAAAGAAAAAGATAGTCGCCGAACTTTCTTCTATCTTCCTGTGTTGACATATTTAGGCGAGTGAGAAGATGGTCGTAATTGTGGTCAGTCAAATGCATTGGATGCCCAAGTATACGAGATACAAATCTAACAAATTTAGTTTTTATTTATTTTACTTAATAAAAACATAACGTACGAAGAAATGTGTACTAAAGATTGTATCATTACTCCTGTCCAACCGCAGGATTCCATTTGGAATCGTTAAACTTATTTAGCATTTATAGTTCATATCATGAACCTGAAAATTCAATATGGCATTGCATGGTATAGTTTAATTTTTTGCCATTAGATGGATAAGTTCTCAAAAATGTCATTCGGGAGTCGAAGATCTTACGAAACCCGACATCTGTCGAGATCCCGGCCGATCTCGCCCGACTTCTCCCGACCCGACTCGAGGCTCGGGAATCCCGTGATTTCTGATACCCGCACACCCCTGGTGAGTACCTAACTTGGTAGGCGCCAAATTCATCTAACAGCGTTCGGGAAAAGTATAATAAAATAAATCTTATTCGAAATATTGAAATGTTGAATATTTATGTATAGTTACGTTACGATACACACGTTACATTACGAGGATATTATATGAGAAGATATAATAACGGATTTTAATTCCTAAAAATTTGGACGACGGATTATTGCGGCAATCTCAATAATGTAGAAGTTTAACATATTTTAGTGTATCGGTAGGTCATTTTACCGTACAGAAGTGCCTTAAAATACATCAAACAATTTGAAAATGCCATCCAAGAAACCGTTCGTACACTCATTTCTGATTGCCATACGCCCACACGCGCAGTAGCTTCGGCGCGCTGCGTCTATGACACGGTTAATTATTTATTTGAAAGTACACTCCATTGTTTTTCCGTCCTGAACCTTACCACAGTGGTACAGGATAAATCATGGAATAACGTCATATTTATTTCAAAACGGAATATCGATGTGTAACAATTTTAAAAATTTCATGTCATTATATATGTGCTTGTAACATATGTAATAACTTTTCGTTACTAAATTTAGTGCATATACGATGAAAGTGCGGATCAAGAGCTTTCAAATGAGTGCAAGATGAAGTATGTAAACTAAACAGAATTGGAGATATTGATGTTTGAATGTAAGCGGATTTCCAATTGTGAGCATTTTGTTGAACCTTTAATCATTTATATTTTCTTAAATATTAATTTTAAAACTCTAAAACAAAAAATCACGCGTGTTTCTACGCCATACAGAACACCAAAAGAAACTAACAAAACCGGAGGGATGATTGAATATTTTTCCTTTAAATCGTCCCGGTTGACGTGGAAGGATGACCTATACATATACAATTTTAATTGTGCATAAGTCAGTCTTGAGAATACTAGAACATCGACCCTGTCTTATATTCTCGAATATGCTTATTGCGTATTAATAATAATTATAATGCTTTATTGCGTATTAATTAAATAATACTTTAATAATTAAAACAATTCAGAACCAAAACAATTTGCTACTCCGTATATTATAAAATGTGATTATTTGAACATTTTGAGGGCTATTTTATATTATACAAGAGTATCGGTGTCTAGATATGCCATAGAAAAAGGTTTGTCTCACCTTGCCCCAGTCTGGTCTCAGCCTAACCGCATGATCAGCATCCGTGAGGGATGCTTGAGGCCTATTCAGTAGAAGCAATACGTGAGCCCTGTTGCTAAGATGGAGTGGGCTGTTTGGCGCTGAAACAGGACAAAACACGATCGTAAAGCATTGGTAGAATGCCGGATCCAAGAAACACAGGGGGGCAAGGGGGTGGCAGTTTACTTGGCAAGAAAACTGTCCCTCGTGTTTTCACAAAAAACCTTTTCTCCCTGATTAAATTGAGGGAACGATTTCACATTACCGAACGGATCGTACCAGAATAAAATTCTTAGAAAGTCAAATATCGTTTCCTTTTTATTAAACGTACCGACTTATGCTAATGGCCAAAAATATGGAGCACTTGCACAGTTTTCTTATATGAAGGAAACTTCTTCTTATATGCGTCCTTGTTAAAGTAAGTGTGTTCCTCACTTCAGGCCGTACCGTACCATACGAAACCAATAAAGAAAATTGTAAAAAAGAAATAATAAAAATTGTAGAAAACCTTGTTTAACCAGAAAAAGAGGAAATGATAAGGTAATCCATTGTTTTCATACGGGTACGATAACTCTCGAAGCGAGAAAGTCGAAAAGTTCATTAATCGAAACGAAAAACTGTTTATAACTTTGAAAATATTAATTTTTCAACGTATGTTTATTAAAACATTTTTTTACCATTTGGTGAGTACTATCTATCCTAGAAGTTATGAACCCTTTTTTTATCACCCTGTATAATTTTTACGAAACAGCACATAGCTCATTTACTGTAATAACGATATAGCTCAAGAATCACAATTTTAGGAAATACGAATTTGAATTAGTTTTGTACAGACATCATACTAAAATGACTGTCCTGACGTGGTAAGTTTTAGAAGTTTACGTACAGGATTCAACCGGTGAAAGGTACAGAAAATCACCATTTTTTCTATACTAATAACTCAAAAACAAGAAATTTTGCGTTATGTCGTTGTTGCAGCAAATTAGCGACATTTTCTTCATACAGACCAGGTGCCTCAATGCTTATGAGCGCTAATGTAAGTAGCGTACAACAGATACTAGTTCTTGTACCAAAATATTATTCTTTAGTCATACGATTACGATACCGTATTTTCGTTCTGCCATGCTAAAGATATCATTGAATGTCTGGAAAAACATATCAATTGGCAAAGAAAGGTCAGATTGATGCCTTTTTAATTGCATCAAGGTCACTGCTTCGTGAATTCAACGGAACAACTCGCAAAATCACCTAACAAGGCGACTCAATTCGTTTATAAGTTATGTCAACCGCGATTGTTGTGCAACGCATGCGTGGGCGTTACGAGCATACACACACACGTCGTAGACGCTGCCGGCCTCGTCGAATTTATTCCGAAAGCGCGTTACGTGCTAAATAATTTTCTCTTTCATCGATTCGACCTTCGACGGGGTACGGTATATGGAATACAGAATGTCCTTCGAGTCAGATCATTTGAACCGCCTATGCCTGACCGAGAATGCACGCCGATCTCAGTGAGCGAAAGCTCGCAATTAGTACGGTCGAATTAAACCGCAGAAATTAATTGGCTTACATAAAGCACCGGTGAATGGAGCTAAATACTCCTCGTTCCCTGCGTGCATCCACTTCGGGAATGTCGGGACCTTTAAACGGATGGATCTCAGTAATTTTGCCGAAACAGTAGTTTTCCATGTATTGGGAATAAAAAGAATGAAAGATTACTGTTGTATAACGATATTTTTAGAAAGTGTCGTTAGTTACTGGAATATATAAATAATTACTGAATCTCTCTGAATTAGTAGAATGATTTTTTCGTTAATCCTTGTTCTAATAAAATAATCCATGAGAATGAGAATTTGTATAAACATCCGCAGTCTGTCAATTGCAATGTCGCGTTACGAATCTTGACAGATTCGATGCGTGTAGGTTGAGAGTTTCGAGGAGGATAAAAACTGTTCTTGAAAATGGCTAATAAGGTAAAAATATTAAATGTTATTCCACAGTAAATAATCAATGCCTAACGAAAATTATAAAATGAATAATTTTTTACAATTCTCATACGTTTCTATAAATATCAACACATTTTTTGAAAATGTTGTATAACAATTGTGAAATGATATTTATTAAATAGAACTGTTTGAACTTTCATAAATAAAATCTATTAATATTGTGTAATAGCAATAAAAACTATTATGTTAACACAAAGACAAACATGATTTACACTTCTATTTTTTGGTTCTCGAGTGTCGGTTCAAATGAATTACTTTAGAGTACCAGTTTCATCCCGTATAATTTCGTCAAATGCACTATCAGTGGAGGCTCGTCTTTACTGAATGCTTGTAATCGCGGTGGAGGATCATCTTGTAACTTTCTCGAAATAGGCTGTACGCGGTCGCAATTTCGATGGCATCTGTTCGCCTTCACGACGATGCGCGTATAAGTGCAGCGAGCAAAATACTCTCGGGTCATCTCGCGTTTTGACGTTCTCACTTTATTAAAGGTTCATTTTCATGGTATCAGATTTCCATAAAGTCGATGTATCACTCGATTCACAGTTCGTCTACAAAAACAATCAGGCAAATCATACGGTTAACTGTTAACGTGGCAAATTTCGAACTAGTTAATTTTTAAAATTTCGTAACTTAAATTCTCTCCATATTTCGGAACTCCAACAAATGTAATATTTTCGAAAATTTAGATGTTTGTTAACCCCTTAAAATATCAATTCGTTCACACATGAGCAATTGTGGTGGAACTAAATCTTTGACTGTCTAAAGTGATCCTACAATCACTCTTTCTTTTTCTCTAATATTCACGGTCGCGTTAATTACTATGTTGGGTTATTAGCGACATCGTTGATAAAATGATGAAGAGTATTTAAAGACGGTTATACATATAGGTATGTTGAAATTGTCTTTGATGATTGGCTTAATATTGAATTGTTGTCTATGGGTAAAATCCTTTCTGCACAACACCGTACAATTTAACTATATTTTAATGCGTTAATTTAATAATATTTTTGTAAAAATTATGAATTATTAAGATTTTATTAGCATATAACTGAATCGTATCATCATAATCAAATACAGCATAGCTTACTAAAATACTTAATAAAAATCTCTGTCAAGGATCCAAAAGGGTTACACTGAAAAGGGTACCGAGGAATCAGTGGTACCAATTTTAATCGGATAATTTCAATAGGTATCAATTGCAAAGATGAATGTACAGTTCGTAAATTCTACACCCGCTGCGAACTATCACGCGTTAAAGGGTTAACACATTGAATGGCCAGAATTAGGTACCTCTTGGGACAGTATCATGATTAGACTGCGGATTTTATGCATCTATAGCGTGCCCAATTGTCTGAAATTCAGTATAGTAAAAAGTTTAGTAAATTTTGATATGGTTTTCATTTTATGTGGGAGTTTATAAAAGCTTAGCTGCGGTAAAAAAAGTTTCGTTTTATTCCTAGTTTCTGTAAATATGTTTTTAAAAATTGATAATTGCATAAAGATTCGTTGTCTAATCATGATAAATACATTAATTTATGTCTTTGTTATTAACAATATAGATATTTATATGTTGACTTCAATATTCATGACTTTAGTACTAAATTATACAGGGCGTTAAAGAAGAGGAGGTCTAAGACATCAGTGGCTCACAAAATAAACTTCTGTATCTTTGATCGAAAAGGTTAATCTTAGGACCTATGTTGATTAGACATTTCCTACTCCACTCGGTGAGTACTTATAAGTACTTAAAGTTTTAAACTACTTTTGTTCGAACTCCCTGTATTCGTAAAATGCTAAGTATTCCTGTTCATAAAATAAACTTTTCTTCGTCTAATCGAATAACGCCGGTCGTCAATAAACACCATGCCGGTCAACATGTTAATGTTGTCACAACAGTTGCGTTACACGCTGCAGCCTAATGTGATTTGGACAGTGCAACCAGAAGCAATGGCATTGGCCGACGCAGGCGGGACTGCACCCTGGCATTGTGAGCAATGTCATTGCCTCCGCGGATAGAGGCCCTTGCTTGGTCGAGGACGAATTTCCGGCAAGTGCGATCACCGCCAATGCCAAGTCGAACCGATTCATCGAGCTTCATTTGTCAGCGTTGACCGCCGTACAGTCGCGGCTTCTATAAATCCACCTACCGTGGACACGTTTCGCGAACTGCGGCTCGCGTAACAAAACAATTTAGCGGTAATGTATGAGCGTCCAATTAGAGGAATCGTTGCGTTGCGGACCTAGAACTTACGAGGAAAAGGGACATACCGAGAAAAGTTAGTTGGACACGATTAAATGCTAACTATGCGTGCAACGGATATAACAAATCGATGTCGAGAAGTGAAGCTCAACGACGGATTCATCAAATATACAGGGTGTAACAAAAGTGTTGTCCGAACCGGAAATGGGGCACTCGGGGGGTGAATTGGAACAAGTTTTTCCTTAGCAACAATCTAATGTGAGGCTTCGTTACCGAGATATTAACGAAAAACCCCGGCCAATCAGAGCGCGAGTATGCCAGCCGAGTTCCCGCACTAGCGGTGGCTAGGTGCTGCGATTTGTAGCCAATGCTACCGCGGGAACTCGGCTGGCAAACTCGCGCTCTGATTGGTCGGGGTTTTTCGTTAATATCTCGGTAACGAAGCCTCAGATTAAATTGTTCCTAAGGAAAAACTTGTTCCAATTCACGCCCCGAGTGCCCCATTTCCGGGTCGGACAACATTTTTGTTACACCCTGTATACTACCATTTCATTTCAGTCGTTCTCTATGTTCCGTTAGGGGTCTAAATTCACCCACGCAGAAAATGTTTGTGTCGCAATATGCCCCCCTCTATACCATGTAAGTTTTGTATATAACATTTTTTCATATTATTACAATTAACGGCAATAGTCAAAGTGGACATAGTTATTGCCCCACACTGTATACAAACGAAATAAATTTCTGTATTTAAGGGACAGTCAGACAGTACCATAGAAATCTTTTTTTTTCAATCTTCTAATCTTTTCTTGTTAACATTTTAGCAAGATGTAATAGTTGGACCGCAAACCTTTATGTAGATTCAAATTTGTATAGATTGATTTATTGCTTTAAAATTGTGTGAAAGATTTGTGTCTTTTATGAAAGGTTTCGTTAGACGGAAAGTAAAGTAAAATTTATATTAATCATTACGAAAATTTTTAATGTGTGGTATTTTACACATGCGCATTTACGATAAATGTATAAAATCCGAAGTCTAGTAATAATATGGTTAACAGAGGTCATTTTGTTACATGTGACGCATAGTAATGAGATTTCCTGTTTCGTAAGGTATGAATGCATGAACCAGCTTGTATAACCAATTCTTAACTTCTGTTAATATAACTGGGTTTTCTATCGACTGATAAAGTTGAGTTTATTTCAAGAATGATGTTTCTAATACTGTTCATTTCAGTTGGCACTACATTTTTTCACATGTACCATTTTTCTTTAAAAATTGAACGAATACCTTTTTTCACTTCTTTGCAATAAACTGAAATGTTTGCCGGTTTTATCAGTTGTTTTGTTTCCATGAACACCTATATGTACTGTATAACACGTATTATGTTTGTGTACTTCGCAACTACTTGTAGGTGTGTTAAATATTAACGATAAAGTTACAATGTTGTTCTCTGACGACTTGGCTATCTTCCATGATATTAATTTACATCAAATTAACGTACAAAACTAATAACACAATACCATTGACAATGATTATAAAAATTAATATAGTGAAAATACTAAATGATTGTCAGACATATGAACTAAATTTTTCTCAAATGCATACGTGTGCCTACACCTTAATTTTCACCGTTGATTTACCTAAAAGCGTGGTCTCAAAAGAAAAAATTTTATTATTTTCTCTGATTCTAAGTATTATTTGATTTTTATTCTGACGTTCACCTTATTTTTTCTTGTAGAATCGACAGTTTCCGGATTATATCATCCGTCTTGTGACACCTTATGCATACTATTCGTCAGTATAGTGTACTTCAAACAAGAATGATTCTATATTGTTACACGATGAACTGTATAGCGTTATAAAATTATAGCGTGATAATATTATCTATAAATCACAAAAAAATTATTCGGTGTTACCGAATATATAATTTACAAAAAATCCTTCGCTTATAAAGCGAAACCTACAATACTATAATTTTACTCATAATACTATTTTTACATTTAATTCTTGTACTCTATAACTCGATAACACAATTTTAATTTTTAATGCCCTCTTGTGTTACAGATGATTAACATAATCCTTAAATACAGTTCTCATTTCGATAAAAATGGAAGTAACAAAATACACAAACAGTAATTTCTCGAATGGAATAGAAGAATTGAATAAAATATGTTTTAAATATGGCCATATGCATACGAACATTTTTTTTCCCGCCGAAATCCTATTTCTAGTTTCGCTATGTTTTTATCGCCACAATACCCAAAGCAAAAGTTTCTATAAAACAACTGGTAGAAAAAACTTTATACTTGCAAATGGACTTACGTGGAACTCTATATGCAACATTCGATAGAAAAGTTCCCACGAAGTTCGTTTCATGTATTTTGCCAATCGTGGCAACGGATCGATACCAGCTATCCAACGAGGATGTGCGAGAAATGGGAATATGGAAGAACTCACGGGAAAGGATGGCCAAAGTAGGTATACGTGCGTCCTACGATGCGTTGCATATGCACGCCACGGTGTTGCAAGCGGTTGAACGGGGACGTCTTTCAGTGTCGCAAGCAAACAAGCGAAGTTCCACTGAATTTTTTTTACAAAAGGAAACTCCACCGTTATTGTTCGTTAGCATTTATGGTGAAAGTTCTCTGCATTTAACCACAAGAGATTTTTTTGTAGCTGTCAAACGACTGTAGAAAAGAATATGTTTAAAAGAACTCAACTTCCTTACTGGGATACCTTTAACTGCGGAAAGTGTGTACCATTGTGTAATACGGTTGTGGAAATTTTGCAATTAATTATTCATTATTTTATACCTTAGTGCTTATTGAAATCTGATACTGAGAAAAAATTCGAAATTCAATACGAATTTCACTTTGATCTTTAGTTTGGTATTTAACAGTTTTATTTTACCTTGAAATTCATAATTGAATTTATTGTATGATTCAATAGAAATAAATCTATCGAGTGACTAATTACCTTTTTCTGGAGTCTATAATTACCTTTATGATTGTGAAAGTTTTATTATGACCGGTGGTGTCATTGCTCTCAGTTTAGGTAGTAAAGCAAACGTAATGATTGTAGTAGGAGTAAAAATTCGACTTGAAAGAACGCTTAAATTCTTAACAGAGCGTTCCATATAGGGGTCAACGTCGCTAAGAACCCGAGTTAAAAGTGCGCTTACATCCTTAACAGCGTGTTCTGAATATAGTTCTGCCGACAGAAGAGCGCTTACATCCTTAACGAGTGGATACGGCCTATAAATTCCGTATTTAAAATTCCATATTCTCCACGAAAGGAAGAACGAAGACAGCAACGACGTTAATAACTTCGACTACGAAAAGCTTAGTTATTTCTTGTGGAAAGCAGAAGACTAGAAAAAGAGAAAGAGCGCATTTAAACATGAAATCAATTCAAGTTGAAATCGATTCAAATCAAGCAATTTTCAAATTAAAATATCTCCTAAATTAATGATTCTTCGGTATAAACAGCTTCATAGTTTTTGTATACGGAATGACGAGTTGCATCGACTAATACATTAAAAAATATACAATTTCATTAAAAAAAAGTAAATTTCACCTTTATGTCCCCTCTATACATATATGCACCTACGAAAACTACTGTTATCAAAGTATTTTCCCCTCGAAACCATTGAACGTTTATCTGAAACCTTTTTTGGTATAATCAACGATTTCGTAGATATGCGCGGAGATCGATTTAAATGACTCACCCTGTATATTATACACATCAATATATGTATCATACAATGTAATTTAGCATACATTCAACGCTGCTAGTTATGGTCTTAATCAATTCAAAATACATAAGTTTCTTTAAAAAGGGTCCTACAGATTAAGGATCTTCTTTACAGGATGATTCAACTGTAACAAGGCACATCTTTTTTTGGTTGAAGTTAACAAATAATGTTACAGGAAAAACATAAATGTTTCAAAGTGGACAATTTCAAAATCTTATCGAAAAAAATATGATCGTGAATATGCAGTCCATCTTGAATCATTCATCCTTTTACTCTAATATTTTTCTCTAACTTCGACCAAAAAAAAAAGGAATTGTTGCAGTTGCGTGAATCACCCTGTAGATAAATCCGTCCACATTTTGAGCAGAAAATTTGAATTTATTTGAATCATATCCTACAACATTTAGCTCAGATTTCGAACGCGTCACCCTGAAACAAAGAAGCACGAACGGGCGTTATCAGGTTGCTGCACGAGAGCAGGATGTCGAGTTCGATCGATATAAGTTCGTTCCAAGAACGAATTACAAGTTGCAACGCTCCACGGCACTTTCACACAGACGCGAATAATAATCCACCAACGCGCGTATACATATACCTTAGGCGCGTCTGCCTTTTCAAGCCGTGCAACAAAACCGGACCTGCCTAATCGTTTGTGAGAGACCATGTGTGGCATCCTCTCTTTCTTCGACGAATGGTTCTCTCTTTTCGTGCGTGTGTAACAGACTACGAGTTGTCGAGTAGTCCTCTCTGCGTCTCAACCGCGTGACACATGTCACAGAGATTAAAAGCTGAACACAGAGGTTGACACCACGGGACCTGATCTTTTTCCTCGAAAATCCGGAGCATGTGATGGGCCGACAGAATCCAGATGTTCGTCAGATTGGCTCGATGAATTGAGTACATACGTAAAAATACCAGCGAAATTCTGGAGTAACTCGTTCCGACGGTTTTTCTTCTCTTTTAAACATACCATGGGAGGCGTGTGCCACTTGTGACTGGGTAGTATCGAGACACCGAAAAATACCGGGTGAATTCGATTTCACGTGAAAATTGTAGCATTTCTTGACTGAGGATAATGAAGTAGATTATATTTAGTCTTGTGAGTAATTTGAATCATCACAATAGTTTCTGCTCTATTCGACGATGGAACAATTTTTGAATGGCTAATCAGACCACGTGGACCATTTTTGCAAAATCTGATTCTTTTATTTGTAAGATAATTGGTTAAGCTATACCTTACGTTTCTACGATTTTCCCTCTTTTTGTTTGTATCGTACACTAAGGCTGTGTTTTACGATAGTTAAAAACACCTTTGGGTAATGTTTGATATACAAGTGAAGAATTTTGAATATTTTTCTCTGTATAGCTTATATTTAATTCGCTATATATCGTATTTAGGATTGGATTAATTGCAGTAACTTATTGTTATAACATATAGCCAAATAAATGAAAAATCCGTGATTACATGACATTTCACCTGCCTACGTTCCGTGGAATCGAATAATATTATCATTTGTATATCGATTCCATTCTTTCTCGAAATCGTAATGAAAATTAAAACTACTATTGAACTATTATAAATTTTTCTTATAGTTATTTTATATTTGTCAAACCTCTATTGTAAAATTTCAAGTGTGTAATAAAAAATGAAAAGGGAACAGTTTTACTTCTTCTTGTAAGTAGGACAATAACTACGTAAGTATTATTGTCCGCGTGTGTAAAGCTAAAACACAAAGTTCAAAGTAGGTTAAGAAAGAAGCTTTCCTTTGTATCATATAAAAACTCATCAAGACGAGTCAAAGGAAACTAGAATGGAAAGAAATATTCTGAATTATTGTATACTGTAAATATAATTATAGACATTATGTACATTGACTCAATACTTAATAGTTATCATAAGATATGAAAAAAATGATAGTGTCCTAAGATAATAACACGAGAAGTAAAATAAGATTTCCTTAAAATGACTTATTTTAAGTTTATTGAAAAATAGTGATATTAATAACACAATTAGAAGTTAGCCCGCTGTAGTCACACGTTTTCGTTCTCACAATCCTTACAATTCACAATTATTAACGGCATATGTTATAATAACAATAATATGTGTACTTAATTATAAAATGTTCGTGAAGGTCCAAAAATTAAAAGAAGAAAAAGTAATTGAATCGTCACGGGTTAATTACGAGGAAGAGAACGGTCGCGAAAGAAACCGGAACCAAAGCGTAAAAAAAGCCGTCGTCATGATGAAAGAAATCACTGTCGATGGAAATAAGAAATGGGAAAACAAGACTACTACGACGAACGTTGATAATTAATCAGACGTTCCCGTGTAATTGCCTAGGAACGCCTGCAGAAACTGGGGAATTAGAACCGAATGATTTCATTTAATGAAATGGTACGTATTACTCGTACTCGGCGCTCTCAATATCGGCCTCCGTTAATCGAGCAAAAAGGCGACGAAAGAAACGGAGTTGCATAAAGTACCGTTAACAAAGAGCGGTATTAAATGACGGTATACACATGAGAAAAACATCAAGATCGTTGAAAATAATTATTAAAGCTACAGTCTCGATGTACAGGATGTTTTACCTAACTTTATCCTGAATTATTCTTGCTATATTTAAAGTTTCATGAAAGTATCTCCCACGAATGTTAGATTGTTTTCTAGGGGTCGAAGTATAATAACAATAGTTTCATTCAACTAGGAAGGATTAATTAAATACGTGAGTCAACTTTGTTCTTGTTTTTAATCTCCAGCAAATTGGAATTTTTAATTTTTGATGACTAAGAACTCGAAGAGAATAAAAACTAATTGAACTCATAACATACTGTTTATGGTAGAATCTCCTGAGAAATTCAATGATAATAATTACAAAAGTGAACAATAATTTTTGAACTATGAAAATTTGTTATAACGAAATTCAAAGCAAAATTTGTTAGAATGGTAGGTAGCGGTAGGTAGCCTATTTCTTTGATGATAAGTATTTTTTTCATCTGAAATTCGGTGAACGTACAAACCATAGGAGAAATCTTCGTTAATTTCAATCTTGGGTGAACTAACCAGTCAACGAAACAATCCATTGTTTCCCCAATCGATACAGCGAGATATGCTAATCTAGATAAGAAAAATCCTCCCGAGTTTGTAAATACAGTGGCTCCCATGTTCAATGCAAGGCATGTTTGCCACAGCAATTTTGTTCCAAATTCAAACAAACAGAAAACAATGCTTCAATAACATTTAACCATTAATATATATTGTACAGATAGCTAAAAATCGAATTCTCTTCCTTGAATTCTTATAAATTTTATTTACTAATTTTCTTACATTCTGTACGTCCTTACCTGTTATACTGTTCAAGATCGTGTAAAGTCGTATACTTATCTATCGACACTGGTTAAGTATTTTTTTAATATTTTAATGCATTAATTTCTTATATAGGGGCTCCCTATCACCAAAAATATTATTAATGCAAAAAGAGGTATTTTACATTTGGTAAAAGACAATGGAAAACAGACCCTATCGTATTATAATGAACGTTTATTATAAGTAGAAGAAGTGGGTAACGCACAGACACATTTAAATAAGCGTGCTTGACGAATTTTCAGATAAAATTTACTTCAAATTAAAGTTTTGTATGACAAAATTCTTTCCTTTATTTCACTATTTATTTTTTACACTAAAATTTCTTCTATTTTAATTGTATTCAGTACATAAAATGGTGTTACCTTATGTATAGAAGGAAATTGTTTTCATAATAAAGAACTTCTATTCTTGCAAGACGTAATTACCGTGAAAATATAATAAACTTTATTGATTATTCGAAAAACCTACGTTTGCTTTATGTTAATCTGTTTGTCGCGTAATTTCTGCTCTCTACGCTGCTTGTCTAATGTATTTCTGCCATACACAGCCATACAAAGCATAAAGAAACGGAAATTTTAAGAAACACCAATCAAAGTCGTACGTTATCTTTACCTCGATAAATATTCTTATAGATGAGATCAATTTTTCTATGGGTCTGGTGGTTGTAAAATAATCTATGAAAATACTATGTAATTTGCACAAACATTCACAGACCTCTATACCCTCATCCCTCAACGCTACTATCAGAAAAATTAACATAATGTAACTCGGTCTGAAAATTGAGTTGTAAAATGTTCGAGTTCTACCCACTTAAAATATTCTCCATTCAAGTCTCCATAACCCAAATTAATTTTTATTGTTTAACAAATTTTGCATCCGTATGTACTGCTTACTACAGACCAGTTGAATACATGAACCTTGCGCATTATTGAAAAGGATTACGAGATCGCTAATGTGGGCGGTCCTGTTTCATCCGCCGAACAAAAGAAATAAAACAAGTGCTATAGGTTCGCTAAATTAAAATCTTTTCCATACAATACTGACACTATGAAAACCAAGTTATATTTTTATAAAAAACTTTTCGATAATTTAAAAAAAAAACAATTTCATTTGCTTAACCCTCCGTTGTCACACCTCCTTTTTCGAACGTAGTTAGCATACCGGGTTAATTTGACCGAAGCCACTAGTCAATCAGCTGTTGCTTGAAAACCATTTATTAAATTAAGCCGCAAAACATTCTCAGATGAAGTACAGAAATAGGAGATAATATTTTCGTGGTTAAGAATTAACATTGAAAGTTTCATGTTTACAAAAATTCTTGGAAGGAAAACAAAAAGAAAAGGAGCAAATTTCTGAAAACAATTTTTTAGAGTACCTGAAGTTACTACTATGTGGCGCCAGTATTACCATTTTCACTGATGCCTAAAACATAGTTTACTTAAGTCAAATTCTGGGTCAACTTGATCTAGCGTGACAATGAAGGGTTGTAATGAATTGTTACTAATGGTGAACCTGGTATGTGACTTGAAATTTACACCAAGCAGTAAATTAACCTATAATATATATTTTTTTATTACACGAGTTCCACAAAACTTCGGATCAAATGCTTCTCAACCGGATTTCAACACGACATTATAGATCGAAGAGACACCTCTCTTGGGGTCCCGAAACGCGTCCTACGACGGGACAGCGGGCCAATCGCAGGTAGTCTCCGAGAAATGGGATTGGATGTTAGTCACAGAAGACGAAGTACCCATGACAGCGTCTTCTCGTTGTCTCTCGACACGTTGGTGCAGCTGCTACGGACGACGCATCGCCGTTGGATCGAATGGACGTCAGCCGTTCCGGCGCAAACAGCCAAGCGTTACGTAAAGGTCGGTCACCCGGCCGCGTACTTCATCGCGGTGCTGTCGTTGCTGGTACTGGTGCTGCTGCTGCTGCTTGGTGCCGCTGTTGCTCGCTTGGCCGAGGTATAACCACCGGTTAACTCGTCTCTCGAACCCGACCTTTATCTCTTTCTCACGCCTCTATCGTTTGCCTGTTTCACTGGGCGATATTTTCATTCGATTGTTGCACCGTGAGTCTTCGAACCCCCTTGGGAAACTCCTACGCGCATAGCGTCTCCGAGAATATCATAGACGCGTCAGGCATTTTCCAAAAAGAACGACAACTTTTAGCGGGATAGATGCTTACTGTTTGTTACACAGCCACTGTCTTGGGAGAGTATTCACGGCTGTTTCATTGAGAGTTGCTCATCTGTGTCGGTGTGGTAGTATTCACGTCATTTCTTAATACTTTGACCCATTAGGACCCAACGTTACGTTAACGTAATATTTCACTCGCAATTTTTTTCTCAGTAAATTATTGAATTCTGTATCTCCTGTTGCAATAGATTCCACAATCAGGATTCCAAAGATTTGCTTATATATTTTTGTCGTTATTATTTCTTCTTCCGTTTAAATCCTACGACGTTTTGAAATATGAAGAAATGTTTATTTATAGCACTATGATGAACTAATTTTTTCTTAAATCATGGAAATTTGTTGGTATATCTTACTTGTGCAGTGGGTTTCTGTAATATGGTGTTTAGTATTATAATGCATTTTTTATATTTCGACAACATAATACATAAAATATTGTATTTACGTTTCTCAGTAAAGAATTACCCAAAGTTGCATAAACGCAACATTTTGTTATATACAAAAAATGCCGATCCAAAGTTTCTTCTGATAGCATTTACATATAGTTTTCCTTATACGCTTTTATAAATAATAAATAATTATATGTATAAAAACCGCCTTGTTCCGTTGTTGGGACTCAATAGGTTAAGTGCTATGTCGGATATCGATGTCTGGCAATAAACTTTTCGCTTAGGCCGCGTCGGTTATTGATGACTGACGATATGAAATGTAACAAGTAATATTCCGATGCTTAAAAGTAAAAATGATAGCATTATGAAACAAGTAGAAGTTTAGCCCAACTTTTAGGAACATTAATCACATTAAAATAAAATGACAGAATGGTCTTGACGGAGTTTGTTGAAATATGTCGAGCACAGGTGAGATTTTTTCAGAATTATCAGGAAATGGAATAGTCATAGAATTTTTGTAGTCCGATTTTTCGCACTTTTCGCTTCAAATCGTTTTGTATTTCCGTCGTAATATTTGTCGTGAAATTTCTAACGTCAAATAGTCTTTCGCTTTCTTTTGTAATTAGTAACATAATTTTCAATGTTTACTTGTATTATCACGTATTCTTCTCATACACCTTCATTAATGGTACTGCGAAGCGTGAACGGAAACACAAAACACACAGGACAGAGGACACAAAACTGCCAATGGCAGACTGTGAATGTTAAATGCCGTTATGGTTATGATTCTTATTTTATAGACACGATGCAAGGATCAAAAGCTAATATAACAGAGTAAACAATATTAAATGGCTTAGACAGTTAAATTAAGTAGACAATACACCGGGAATATAGGTCGAAAAATTAACACTGTGAAAGTGACAGAAATTTTATATTTTTTAAACTAAGAAGTTAACGTCAGTTTATTACCTAGGTAATCTGAGTCTGTATGAAAGCGTGTGTGTCATAGCCGACAGTAAAACGTTCGCTTTATATGATGAGTAATACTTCTAGAAAGTGACTGATAGAGTCAAGCTGTCAGTCGGATGGATTAGTGACTAAAGGCAGACTGGAGCCAGGTCAAGTTTCTTATCACAACAGAACGTAAATAGTACATTAACTCAACGAAATGTTTACATAAGAAGCAAACGGTAATAAATATATGCCTCCTATATGACGTATGTAAAGCTAGTTTAGGATCATAGAAGATACCTATATTATAGAAAGAACAGTTTAGTAGTCTTTGGAGAAGACGTGAAATTTTTAATAGAAGCTCACAAGTCGAAACATTAAACGTGTTAGTATGTAAAAAAACAAGTATCTACTGAGTTAAAGATACAAATATACGTCATAAGAAAATTCGGAATCCAAAACAGTTCCTAACTATCTGAAAGAGTACTAAAATGTGAAGTTATTAATTTCAAGAATAACGAACGTTGAGTTGTATAAGATTATTGAAATTCTTTCAAACGTACGAAAATTGTCATACCAGTACCTAATTGAATCTGCTAATAGTAGTGAAGAAGAAAACTACTAATTGATTCAGATTGATTAATTGATCTGTTTTATTATTCCTCACTTCGTTTCCTTACAGGAACAACCCTACTCAAAGTGACCAGAAGACTGCAAATTTTATGCATTCATAGCATACACAATTGTTTACACCACAGTATATTAATATATTTAGCAAAGAATAATTAAGACTTCATTTCACAAAGTCAGACAGAGACGTTGATTGAGTAAATAAATTTATCTGTTTGAGTGCACTGTCTATAAATAATTAGTCAATAAAGATCTGCATTTCCATAAGCATCCCACAGTCCAAAAATTCCTCATAACGTCTAATTCTGAAGATTTAAATCTGTTTGATAATAGGTGCCGGCATTGGTCGCATACACATTAACGCCTTAAATGTTATGATTTCTTCATTGAAAGTGCAATCCACAATAGCACGAATTTCTCACCGTTAGCGTATATGTACGTCAGAAGCATTTGCTGAATAAAATTTTGCACATTACAAGAAATATAGGTGAACTACTACACGTTGAGTACTATTTCGAAAGAATTGAATTAGTTTAAAAATTTATTTTAAAAAATGTTCATAATGCGAATACGTCCATCGTTTCCGCTGTGTACTGACTTCGGTCATGACAGATATGTATACAATGTATACGATATAATCTCTTAAGGGGTTAAGTTACTCAACGACTTCTAGGTCAGCCGATTAGGGAAGCTAACCTTGGCTCTATTTCGCAAAACAACACCATTCCTTAAAAATAGTACAAAAGGTTTTGACGGACTATTACCACCGGAGGGAGTGCAACGTATGTATCAACATCGTCTACATACATATATTCCCTCCTTCTATTCTGGCAACGATCAATAATGCTCCACGTGTCGCCCGGTGGATCGTGCGCCGGAACAGTAGCATCCCTTGACACGGCACTTGCCAAAGTATGTTCTCCTCGTGTATATTTCTTTCCGTATGCGTCGGTTTGCATCATCCTTGGAAATCGAGCGGAGCGTAACGTGCGACGACGACGTTTTGCATACAGCTCGACGCCTGGCGTCGTGAGGCGCGCGCAATTCGAGTTTCTTGGCCAATTTGCTAACTAGTCGCGCTTCCTGCTCCACAAAGAAGAATGTCTGTCGAGCCCGTTTCCCGAACGCATTTGCGGGAAACCGACCCCGAGCTAAAATAATTGGCGACGCTCATGGCGTCGCCGCTCCCCGAACTCGCCTTATGCAATGACGCGACGTTTAGGGACAGAGGAAAACGACGATGAAATTTTGTGACACGCGATAGATTACGTTTTTCAAATTTAACGGAAGATAAGCGGACGTTTACGTCTTTGAATCTTGACTTAGTGCACATAGAATCGCGAAACTAATGAATTCAGTTAGATTTATTAAGGGGTCATGCTCAGTCAGGAGGCCGAAAAAAGAGTGTTCTTTGGGAATTTTTTTCTCGAAAACTATAAGACCTTTTCCAAAAAATGTGTTTGTGTTTTAAAGATTGTAGTTTATAGATTATAAGGTAATTCTTTTATTTAAAAATATTTATTAGTAAATAAATGGTGAGCGATCTCCCGGATGTGTCTTCACAAAAAGTGGTCTGCCGTGATCACTGTAACTTCGTAACGGTTCATCTGAAATTAAAAATTCAGTAAGATTTATGTAATGAAAGAACCAATCTTGTCCTTGAACGTGGGGTTTTTCGAAATATCGATTAGGAACAAAATAGCGGACGTTTTCTTGACAAAGTGCGATTTTCATCTAAAAAATCACTCGTTTTTGGTCAATTAAAAAAAAAGTATGGAACGAACAAAAGAATCCTTCGTTCAAGGACAAGTTTTTCTGATTTGAAATAAGGCGCAAAAGGCTTCATGTAAATCGACACAGTAGTTTTCGAGAAATATTGATCACCGATTTGAAAAATGTAGTTTCGAGAAAAACGCGTTTAAAGTTTCAAGTCAAGCTTACACTTATATAAAATGTTCATTTTTTAACGCCTGTAACTCTGTCATTTTTAATTCGATTACCTTGAAACTTGCACAGAATATTCTCGAGATGTTGTACTTAAAGAAAATGTAGAAAGTGAAAAATCGATTTTTTGAAAATTTCTGACTGAGCATGACCCCTTAACCCTCGGACGGCGGTGTCTGGATCTGTTCAGACCCAGGATTTCAGAAACTTCACACATCATTCCCATTTACAGAAACTAATCAAGACATACAGCTGTGTATACCAACAATATATAAAAGAACCCGTATATTTTGAAGAAATCCATACCCAAAAATATCTAAAGAGGTCTATCTGAGTCTATCTTCGATACCTATCTAAAACGTACCTACGCCTCCCGAGGGTTAAGATGCAATTTACCTTTAGAGGACGGACAGGCTTATTGCTCACCTTCTGTTTTTGAGTTAGAGCTTGTATACAGGGTGTAACGAAAGTGTTATAGGTCCCTGAAATAAGTCACTCGTGTGTTGACTTGGAACAAGTTTTTTTTTTAGCAGAAATGTTATCCGAGGCTTTGTTAACGATATATGAACGAAAAACCCCGACCAATCAGACCGCGAGTCTACCGATCGAGCTCCCATGGCCAGACTCGCGCTCGAATAACATTTTTGCTAAGGAAGAGCTTGTTTCAAATCACCTCATGAGTGACCCATTTCAGGGAGCTACAACACTTTTGTTACACACTGTATATTTGTCATAGTGTTATATGTACTACGAAAAATAAGCGACCCTCCTGCAGTCTAAGAATAGGCTTCCCGTCCTCTACTGGTTAATCGATGAGTTAGTGATCCATTGGTCTTGACCAAACCGAGAAGAATGGAATTTTTTTTAAGCAGAATTTCTTACGCATCTATTGTACCTGTTTAGAATTGTAGCTTGAAAATTCAAAGTGGTATTTTTTAAAGTTAGATTTTTATACTTAAAAGTTGTCATTCGTACCTCCGAGTTTGGGACTTTCAAAATTTGTATTTCGAATATGGAAGATTGAGACAAAGATAGTAACACTGAGAAACGGTAAAGTAGAACGAAACGTATTGAATTATGAATGCTATAAATTCTTATAACATTGTTGTAGAGTGTAATGAAATTAATGACACAGCGCCCAAATAGGTTTAAACAACAAGTCAAGGAGAAATTTACAAATATAGTTGAGATTTACACACGTACGATTAATAACATTACCGAAAAGTTCTAATTAAAATTGTCAACGACACCATTGCCTTAGATTCTAGGTATATTATTTATTTTCCATATGAAAGATTCCAGAATTTTCTTGTAAATATTTGTGTATGTTAATTTTGTTCATTGGTGTCAAATTGGCACAGTGGTAAAAAATTAATATAATGTCGGGATAAATGATTAAATTTGCAAATTCTTTAAAACAGAAGTCTCGGAGCCTCAGCTAAATTTACCAACACATAACAGAATAACATCATTTCTCAGGAGAAAAATGTGTCAAATTGAGACAAGGGACAGATGAGGGTTAATATGTATAATATATTATAGAGTAAAATTGAGTAATATATCAAGATTATAGGAATGTACTTGCAGTTATAAAACCGTTCGTGTTAAACCACACAAATTTAATCGGACTGGATATACGGTATGAAGATGCGTAGAAAGTCACGACGATTGCAACAAAGAACGGCATGACCGTACAATTCTTGGAACCAGAGCATGGAAATCATTGTTTATCGCCAGCTAACACGTTTCACCAGCGTGTCATGCTCGTTGTAAACGGTAACATTATGTAACGACACTTTTCAGGTATAATAAGCGATATGTTAGCTGGTCACGATTGGATGTCTTCTGATCGTTTTACAAATTGAATCCCAGTTTCTATCATTAAATGTACCGTTGAAACAAGCTGCCACTTGTGTAACCGAAATCCCCTTTACTCCTACGTAACATCTTAATGATCTCAAAAATTAGAAACAATTACATACTCTTTCATCTGCCAACTATTCACGCACAATATTACCTTTACTACTTGTACAGTACTTTTCGTTTGTACTTTCTATTCACTGTCTACTTAAATCTTTCAACTATTCAATATTGTTATTCCATCCATTGTGGGTCTCTTAACATTTTGTTTACAATAATACATCTTATTTCAAATAAGAAATATAATATAATAAAATATTAATTGCGAGGATACATCAAGGAAGTTCTCTGTGTTCAGTTTCAAGCTCCACGATGGACACACATAACCCATATCTAATGTAATTCACTAGAGACACGAAAAAATTAGACTATTTTCTAATTGAATTTTGTACTTTTAACGACCTAACAATTCTACTTACATGAGAAGACTCTAGAGAACATTCGCCAATCAAATATTTCCAAATTGAATTGTGTGTTTTTAATGAACAAAAATCCTACTTGCATTAGAATACTCTAGGAAGAAGGAAATCCTGACTGTAAGAGCTTTCCACGATTATTGTCAAAATTCTACGAAAATGTTACGTAACGTCTACTTTCATCTGTATCCAAGTAAATTGTCGCTAATATTATTTTCACGTGGATTAGAAGGGAAAGATGAAATAGAGGTAGCTTTCTCCATGTCAAGAAAGCGGTGATCACCGCTGGCCGGCCTCTCGGCGCACAGACACATGGCCATTTTTCACGGTCAAGTACCACCCCGCTGATCCTTTCGTTCGATCGAGTTTCCTGGCTGTCTCTGACCTACTCTCCCGGCCTCCTTGACGCCACCACTTCAGGTGCAGTGTTCTTCACTTCCCCGAAGCATTCGACGTTCCGCGATAGAGGGGGAAGATGCAAATACAATAACCTTGCTATTTTCCGAACTGGATTTTTTTGGTTAAGCAGAACGATTTCCCGACGATTTTACGCGGTAAACGACGAGGTCGAAATGTTCGAATGGTTTGTTAGAAAATCGACGGTTGGATACGAATTGCTGAATAATCGCAGCCTCGCCTTGAAGTCACGTAATTCCTTCGGAGTCCGGATTACTTCCTATCGATAATGACTTCCTAAAGTGTCGGCTTCGAATAGTGGTTTGGAGACTCACGGCTTGACATTGTGAGTATGACTTTTAGGTAACGAACAAATCTTGCGGGAAAGTAATTTGGGAGATACGATTGACACTGTAGTATTATAAATAATTTGATTATGGAGATTATAGTGAAATAAACTGGCTACGATTGGGTAATAGAGGGATTTTTATAATACTAATGTAACTGAAATTTTGCTGGCAATCTAGAGACTGAATTGTAATATAAAAAAAATAATATTTAAGTTTGTTTAAGTAATTTCGTTTCTATCCTTAAAATACGAGTTCGGTAGACTTAAATTTAACATTTCTAGTATTAAAAAGTAAACCGAACTTTGTTCACGAATGACAACGCATTCTTTTATCAACTAAGTTTGCCTCAATTGTGTAAAATTTATGGATCAATTTATGTTTGAAAATGTAGAATGTATATATTGATATATATTAGTCAGAAAGGTTATCGATGAAAAATTAATCAATTACATTAACAAAATTTACGATGGTGGGTAATAAATGCCTAATTGAACACGTAAAATATGTAGAATTTACATAACTGTCCTTGTAGGGTTATGAAGTGTAAAGTTTGTAGAATACAATAAATTATAACAAGCAGCTTTTCGATTCATCCGTGCAGTATGTATACAATAGTAATACTATAGACATGAATTGGGATCAGCTATTTATTCGCTACTAACCCAATAAAAAGTAATAATTAAACGTTAAGCAAAAGTTTAAATTATTTTGAATTTTACGATGCTGATATAAAGTACATATATGTCTACATATATTAAGCTAATTTTTTCAAAATTATCGCTCTTAAACACGTCTTCTTCTTTACAAATCTTTAGTTTCCTGATTACTGACTTTAAAAATGTTTAGACATGTTAATTAATAGAGAGTTTAGTTTCATACTCCTCTTTAAATTTATTTCAACAATAAATTCTTCACATATTAATTCTACAAAACTTCATTATTCCTTCTTCCAGTCCCCATCCAAAATTGCACAATAAATTCCCGTCCTATCAATCTCGCCACTTATCATCTTCCAATCATCTTCTGAATCTAATTAGCTCCCCAAAACCATAAACTCCATTCCTGACAAAAGCTTACGAACTGAACCACATAAAATTCCCAGATACGAGTTCGGAACAATATAGAAGGTTTGATCAAAAAGTTCGGGGACTTTATATATAAGTCATTTATTACTAATATTGACAATAATTACATCACCTTCAATATAATCTCCTTTTGCCCTTATACGTTGCCCTTTAGCACCCGTTTAAGGCGAGGGAAGAAGATGAAAATTTCTTAAAGTTAATCATAATTGGGGACGAAACATGGGCCCATAGTTACGATGTGTGGACGAAATAGTAATTGAACGAGTAAGTGAAGAAAGGTGAGCCACGTCCGAAGAAAGCAGGCATGTGTCGCTCAAATGTGAAACCCACTGACTGATTACAGCTTCATCTCCATATCGTAACCATAGACCTATGTTTCGTCCCCAATTATGCTTCATTTTAAGAAATTTTCATCTCCTTCCTTTGCCTTAATGGGGTGCTAAAAGGACGACATTACGCCACAGGAGAGACAATAATTAAGAAATCGCAGAAGAAGCTAGATTTGATTCTGACGTCCGCTTACTACGCCGATTTTAAAAGATGGAAACAATGACTTTAAAGATATACATATACGGGCAGAAAGAGATTACTTTGAAGGTGATTCTAAATAATTATGTTTAAGATTATAAATAAATTATTTATACAGAAAGTCCCCGAACTTTTCGATCGGACGTTATAGGAGCAGTTCATTGAGCAAGGAACCCGCATCAAGAATACTTCTTCCGGCGTAGTAACTAATCACAAATGTACACGACGTCCAATAACAAGTCAGTTAGAGCAGGCCTTCAATGAAATCATCTGACTCCTCGTGAATCAGAGTGGACTTCCTAACCTTCTGTCGGCGTTTCCCACGAGCCTATGACGAAACTCAAGCAGATTTCTGTGATTTATGTACCATAACGATCGATGGGTCAGACGAACAAGCGTTTTCCATCGATCGATGTATAATCTCCTATCGACAGATTCTGCTATCCACTTCAGTGTTTCTAATAGAGATATTAATCGTAAGTCAAACTGGATCAGGTTATCAACAGCGCAGGATAATCTGACTACTCGAATTACCCATACCCGATGACAGAATTTAATTTGGTTAACTCACTCCTACAACAATATACAGCAATGTTTTAGGTCATTAGCATACGTTATTGATAGACTGCGGATGTTTATGCAAATATAGGTTTTAATGGGCTAATTTACAGGCCCTAAGTTCAAACAGAAATTTGTTTATTTGATTGACTATTCTATCAGGTGCCATAGAAAAGAAGAAACTTTTCAAATTTTATCAAACACGTAACTATACTAATTTCTATAATTGTCGATGCTGTATTTTCTCAAAACGACTATAAAATTGTTTGAATAAACGTCCATTTTACAAAAATAAAAAACAAATTCATTTGTTTGCCTCGCTGTGGTAGTGGTTACTCTAAAAACAGTCTTCCCTGCATCTTTGGTAAAAATTTCCAAAGGTTGTATAAGATATACTTATAAGGTCCTTGCAATCACAGTTAACATTTTTGATTCTAATATCTAGTCCAAAGTTGCAATCTAATTATACTTCTTTTTTGTATGAGAGTTAATACTCAAGGCTTATGGTATAAATTATCAGTGTATTCAACTGTATTTGTGATTCCGTGTGGTTCAAGGATATTATATGTATAACACTATACTGTTGTATTTTCCTTGCTAATAAATATTTACATATAATAAGATTATTGTTGTGCATAACGTTCATTGTAAGTCTCACTGTATAAAGTGTTCCTGAACTGTAGATGTAATTTGCATTCGTGGATAAAACTTCCTGAAAGGAAGAAAAACCTCTTAGCTAGAGACTACATATCAGACTAACATTAATAAATTTCCTACCGACTCAAAAACCTTCTTCAATTTAGTGCCACCTAACCCACATCATTGTTTAAGTACTGAAATATAAATTGTTTCAGCTCGAAATTTGCATCATTCTTGTATTATCAACATGGCAGACAAAATGTTAATAATTATAACAACGTAAAAAAAGAGTTCATGACGCTTTTTAAGTTCATAGACACAGAATGAATATATTATCTCCTGAATGCATCATAACTTCTGAAAATTAATAACGCTGCTACTGAGAACGTAAACAAAATTAATACATATTAATAATTCCAATACCAATATTAGCTGTTGACACTCTGACCTCTCGCGATATGGAACACTTTATTCTGTGTATATATAATCGTAAACACCACTACCAATTTACAAGTTAAACAACTGAATATCTCGGGAATGATTCACTTACCCGATTATACTCATTCAAACAACTTTAGTTCCCTCTAATACGTTCTGTTAACCAGTTAGGTATATTCTCACTGCAAGTTTACAAACAATCTGGATACTGTTTAACAAATTTAGGGCAGCGATTCGAGAAATAAAGGGAGAAAAAAAAATGACCAATAGACATGCTAAAATCGCACAGCTGATAAGAGAAATCTCATCAAAGATCGTTATTAGATCGCAAAGCCGTAACAGATATGTATTAATAGGACCACCATTTTCTTGTATGTAAACGTCAATTTGACGCAACAGAACATTCTGTGCTGTAACTAGTTTTTATGTATGTAAAATTGTAGTGGAGATTTCAATGTCAATATAATTTTATTGAATGGAATACTGTATGTATATCTTCAGTATAAGACGATAGTGTTTATTACGACGAATTCAACGGTACTTGGTTAGGTTGTGAGATTCAAAGGAGTCGGATCAACGTGAATCGCAGGTAGTGTTATACCACCAAATCCTACGTAACCGCGCTACCGAGTCGCAACAGACCAACGACGATTCGCATTGATCCGACTACTTAGCATCTCAGTAATTTACAACCTCCTATTACATTGAATAAGCCCATGTGGCACATCGGTGAACTCGTCTTAACAATTGCTACAGCATCATGAATGAAGATCTATAGTATTCCACTTGAAAAATGAAATTGACCTTGGAATCTCTCCTACGATTTCACATACAAAAAATTGTTTACACCACACAATGTCTCCCACTATGCCAAGCAACTTTCGTAACAATTTTTTCACGACTTAAACGGTCTACCAGACATTGCTGCGTATCCAGTTAAAAAAAACACACTATGAAGGGTGTTCAAAAAAAGGAGGTAAGATTTTAGGTGCTTATTATGTCTAATCAACATAGGTCCTAAAATCAATCCGCCCGAAAAAAAATATAAAAATTCGTTGGTACATTTGTTATAGGTATTCCCTATGCCCTCCGTTCATTTCAATAGAAAACTTCATCACAGATCGGCATACCGACCAAAAGTATGAGAAGTGTTCTGATAATTAAAGAAAAAGTGAAATATTATTCTACAAATATGTGATAGAAGTAGTCTGCTAAACCTGATTGAAAATTAATCGCAGATGTACTGATTCCGTAACTTCTATTATATCGTAACAGAATCGTGAGTTACTGTTCAATGAATCATGAACTTTGGTCCCATACATTCGGCCAGTAGTGTATGTAATATTTTTCTTCCGTATACCGTACTGCCTGTTGTAATTAGAGATGGCATGCAAAATCACTAACGGTGATTTATCAAAGTGATCACCGAATCATGATCACGGTCGTGATTTAACTTCATTTACGACCGTGATTGCGATTTTTTTATCTTGAGTGAATGTGCTCACTGCGATCGTAAGTCCTTGATCTTTAAACAGAAAAACGTATTCAATATGATTTTACGATGAATTACATTACTATTTGTGGTTGTAAAAATCAGTAGAAAAAAACAAGAAATTCTAAAAGCATGATTTGCTAGGTAACATGTAGATTATAATTTATAATCATTAATTTATTCATTATTCTTCATTGTTTCTAATTATTCCTTCGCTTTATACGATATAACTCGAATTTTTGTTTTGATGTCGTTAATATAAAATATACAGATTATGTGTCGCGTGTAAAGAACTGTTAGGTTTCTCCACCAAACAGAAACGATCACGATAAATAAACGAATCACTGTGAAAAATCACCGTGATTGGGAACGAACGTGATCTAATCACGAGTGATTCACAAGTAGCAGTTCACGCCATCTCTAGTCGTAATACAACCTTATACGAACATTCTTCCCAATAAATTTTGAATGATGATAATGAAAGTTAAGTTTACACCGAAAGGATTGATATTAGGACCTGTCTGATTGAAGCCAACCTAGACTGATGAGTACGAAAAGTCTTAGACCCTATATTTTGGACATCCTGTATAACCATTCGTTCGTAACCAGTCTCTCGAGCGGTGTCAGGCACCGGATTACGATCCCTGATTCCCGGGGTCCACCAGGGCGGCTACGCCGCGGCATGCGCGTGCTCTCGTGCGTGTCCCATTCGCCGCGAATACATACATATACCTACCCGCCCTCTCTAAGATCGAACCGATTAATATCATTCGGCGCGTCGTCGAGTACCAGCAGGCCACGTTTATGCGTACACTGTTCCTCGTCCTTACATAACGCTTTTTATTATGTAATTGACAGAAACGTCGACCCTGCGCGCGCCTGCGTACCGCCGCGGCGAAAGTGTCGCGCATGCAGAGACAACATGACGAAATCCACGCGCGGTCGGTTTTCCAGCCGATCGATCCTCGGCGGTGTCCCGCTTCTTTTTCCACCAACGGGGACACATGGAGAGGTGGCGGTGGTGGTGGTGGATGGGTTCGCCGGTTGGTTTTGGGTCGAAACGAAAATTCAACCTGACGGATCATCGCGGAACGAAGAAGAGGTCTTTACACGTCAGCCATAGGATGAACGGTGTATGTATGTATCATCGGGGCGCACAGTACCTACGGAACCCGCGCCGCTCCTCGTTAGATAATATAACGATGGCCGAGGCAGCTACGGCCGGGGCTCTAGTGTCAACGTAACCATTTATATAAATCTATCGTTACGTAATCAGCCGGCCGATCTCCACCAACCAAATAGATTCGGCCCGTGGCTGCCGTTACGCGAGAGGCGCAACGAGACTCTGCCCACGTGGTTACCCGTGCGTCCACCGCTCTGTTGCGTTCGTATGAAGGCTTCGCACAGTCGTGTGATACATGAATGGCGGAATAAATGTTTCCTAGGTGAAATGCATTGTGCGATTTAGCTTGAACTGGATCGCTAACGGTGAGTTAATTGTTTCGCGAAGGAACGGTCGAGACGAAAGTTTTTCTGGCACCGTCCTGATGTGGCGTGTTTTTTGGGTTTGTATCGTGTGATTCTTAAGTGGGCGTACCGATGGTTTTCGTGATGATCGAAAGAAGATCGAATTGTTATGGGGAAAAATTTACGAAGGACTGGAAGGTCTAATTGGTTATTCTTTTAAATATTTGCAAAGAGAAAGTATTGTACAATTTTATTTCGATCTTTCGGTACTATTTCTGTGGTTGATTACTTACTAGATTGTGTTGTTATTTAGGTCTTACACTTTTTGGTAAATAGTAAATTTAGGCATTTTTTTACTTTGACAATTTTGAACTACAAAATTCATTTGAAATCCTCCGATTTTGATCAAATTGAATGGAACTTTTAAAACTTGTTACGTAAAGACTGTAGTGAAAAAAAATTATCATTGCAGCCTATCCTTCTAAACCATCGAAAATTTTTTAAATATTATTTCATGTATCAAGTACTATAAACCTAGATAATTTTCAGTGGTCAAATTAAGTGATTTCTTCAGTTAATCATCTTTGTTGACCATACATTTTTTGTGATATAGAAAGAGATTAAAGAATTAAAATGCGATATAGAAGATTAATAGAATAATTTTTATTATTAATTAATTTTATATATAATATCCGATGTAAGATTCTCAAGGTCTTTGGATCTCTTCTACGATGATAATACGATTTCGCGGTTTCAGTTTCAAAAACTAAATCGTAAGCACACAATTATTTTTGTTAACTGTAGTTAGATAAGCTATCTATTTTTAAAAATACTTTTTATTCCTTTACTATTCACATATCTGCATAGAGATACTTACGAACTTAAATTAGATATTCACTGAAAACCCGATGTTATCGTTTTTATAACTTCACTTTACTTACAAATTGTGGCAACAAAGAGCTTTTATAAAATACACAAAGTAAAAAATGATATTGTAATTGAATCAAGTTAAATAATATATTAGAATGCATATCCAAATATTTATTATACACATAACAGTCATTAAAATTTATAGAAGTGTAGAATTTCGGAAAACGTATTTTTTTACATATTAACATGCATTTCAAATATAAAAAAAAAACTGAAGTAATACTGACGCCGTCAGAATTGAAATAAATATTCAAATAATATTATATTCTATTTAAAGAAATACGAGAATACGTTGCATCGCTGCAAATGACTGACCATTTTGTTCTAGATTTTAGGAGGGCACAGCGAGAACCCAGAGGCTCTCGTTTGCCGCCTTAACGACTTAAAGTTGATCGATCAAAAATGAATCCTCCCATTACGTGAGCCGTCTGGAAAGGCGGACGCGTTACGAAACACGACGGCAATCGATAACTACGATGATAGAAGTCCCACCGAATATTACGGCCACTCCGTAAGTACGATTTTTCTATAGCAACCGACCAGTTACAGGTGTTTATGCGGCGGATAACTTGGCAACAAGTACCGTGGAAGCTTGCTGCGTACGTGGAACGGTTTAATCTTGTCAACTCCGGATTTAACATGGAAATGAATAGACCATGATATGCTCGCAGTCAACGGGTTACTTGGATCTGCGAGAGTTTAAGGAAAGTCTTCACGTGTTGAATCGAGGGAACCACGAATAATCGGAAACTAAAGGGTCCACGCGATGAAATGTCCCTGTTCGATCAACGGGAACTTTGTTTAACACCAGATCGTTAAACTATCGTATAAATTATAACCTTGAATTCACGATTTTCAACAATCGACACGTTGCCGGCAATGTTATCCAGGTTGTGTTGAATAATTATTGTCTTAATTTTTCATTGTTTTCAAGTCTGCCTATTAGACACATTTGTAACGTAGATTCCCACCTAAAATAAAAATAATCCTGAATAAAATTGAATATTTCCAGATTGTGCTGAATATTTATTGTCTTAATTTATCATTATTTTCATGCCTGACTTTCAAAAATACTTATAACGTAGGTTTTTATCTAAATTAAAAATATGTTTCTGAAATATTACGTCTTTTTCCAGCAGTCGTAACTTTGACAAACGATTAATAATAACGTAGGTCGCGGGATAGTTTGGTGATCTAGGGTTAAAACGAAAATGTTCAGTCTTTCGCCTATTCAGAGCAGAGATTTGCGCGAAAATTTTTCCCTCTGGCCGCCATCCAAGATCTTCTTCGACGGAATTTATATAACTTTTTCTCTTCCACTGTGGCGTAACGATTCTCAAGCTTATTTACTATGACTGTTACGTTGCAGATTTTTTGAGAAATAACTGCAGTTTATCTTTTCGCAACCCTCCCCGCCACCCACCCCCACCCCTTCACCCTTTATCTACGCGAATTAGCTGCGGATCCGTCGAGCGCATGAATCGTTCCGGTGTATAGTAAAAATAAATAACGTTCGCAGATATACCTGACCAATTACAAATTAATCCCGACGACCTCATAACGCGGAAATAGATTTCGCGTGTGTGAAAATTTACGAGGATGAGTATTAACGAGCAAATCGGGCGAAATTCAGTTGGCACGCCACGATAGGTGCCATAATGTATACATACGGAATTCATCGTTGAAACGGTCAGATTACGCGTGAAATTGTTGCTTTTCGGTTGAGCGGAAATTTAATTTGGAGAATCGGTACATATCGAATTAGATAAGAAACATGTATGGACTTATGTAGTTTCATCTTAACGTACCTAAAATTTCGAGAATTTGCGTTATTACTCGTGTATTTGTGTGGTAAAGGTATTTTGATCAAAGACCATTAACATTACTAATCATCTAATGTCATATAGGTACTCTAAGTAATGTACTTATGATGACGTAAATTCCATTGTTTCGACAGTAAAACTAAATTATCCGGTGTTTAATTTTACATCAATTTACGATTAACATATTGAGCGTTGGACTAAATTAATGTTTCCATTCTTATGCATCTGATCCATGCATGTCTCGTTCTTTACCAGCTAAACAATATTCAAAAATAACTCGAAAAAAAAAGCGTTTTAAATTACGCAAAATAAAATCCAACACCATACTACTGAGGTACAACAAAACGGACACCAATCCAGATTTTCCAACCAAGATCACCAAGAACTTATTTCAAAAACTAGAAGAAACCTATACAAATCACTAACATAGATACACAGGTGGTTCCAAAACAACTCATAATTAAAACAAAAAACTAAAGAAAACTGGAATGAAGAATGGAAGTCCTCAATAAAGCCACGACTACTATCAATTAAAGATGACTTTTTCAAGAAAAGCATACCGTTCTCATTATCAAGATAACATTATGTCGCAATCTCAAGAATCACGATTGGACTTACAAAACTTACGCATCAGTATCTCCTCATCAAAGAGCTTCCAACTTGTGGCATATGCGAAGTATATACAGTGGGTAAAAAGGTATTCGTACACCCTTTAAAACAGAACAACTCTTTCAAAATTGGACCAAGTGACTTGAGTTTCTTTGTCAACTTAGAAGGATTAGTGTACTAAATGATGCGTTAACAAAATGTTGAAATAATTGGTCGGAATCGCGAAGAAAATAGTAAAGGTCGGTTTTTGCGACTTTTTTATCTGAAATTGTAATGACAATTTAACAAATACATTGCTTAGATTTATGTTAGTTATATACATGCTGAAAATTTTATCGAAATCGGTTAACGTTGTTATGAGATACAAACGATTAAAAATGTTAAAAATCACAGTTTTTCACGACTTCTGACCAACAACTGTAGTATATCTAAAGATCTTTCGATGCCTGTCCCTTGTTTCTGTATTAACCGATTTCAATCAAAGTTGCAGCATGTATATAAGTGACATAAATCTTCGAAATGTATTTACTAAATTTTCATTACAATCTCAAACAAAAAAGTTGTAAGAAACGACAGTTACTATTTTCTTCCTCATTCTGAAAAGTCGCAAATTTTTCAAAATTTTTTTTACACATCATTTAGTAAACTAATCCTTTTAACTTCACAAAGAAACTCAAATCATTTGGTCCAATTTTGAAAGAGTTGTTCTGTTTTAAAGGGAGTGCGGATACTTTTTTTACCCACTGTATCTCTAACAGTGGAACACATCATCATGCACTGCAAGAAGTAGGTACTATACTTATACATACACATACAATACTCCAACATATGACCCACTTTGACCTTTAAAGGATGGGCAGATTTTTTTATGACTTTTGTTTTCGAGTTAGAACTTTTATATATTTGCTGTATAGTGCTGTACTACGAAAAATAAGGGTTCCCCCTGGAGCCTAAATCTAGACTTCCCATCCTTTATACTTTAAAGAACAATTTAAAGCACGAATAATCAATTCCAAGACTACTACATTATTTAAAACAAATCTACTATATAACAAATTGTGAACCTTGTCTCTTGCGTCGCTAATAACCCAAACATACGGTTGATGCGATGTTAAATAATAAAAACACAACAAAATATTCAATACTTGTAACTCGGGAGAAAAGAATTTTAAACTACGTTCGTATTCTTAAGAATCACATTCGTTAAGGGGCCATGCTCAGTCAGAAATTTTCAAAAAATCTATTTTTCACTTTCTACATTTTCTTTAAGTACAACATCTCGAGAATATTCTGTGCAAGTTTCAAGGTAATCGAATTAAAAATGACAGAGTTACAGGCGTTAAAAAATGAACATTTTATATAAGTGTAAGCTTGACTTGAAACTTTAAACGCGTTTTTCTCGAAACTACATTTTTCAAATCGGTGATCAATATTTCTCGAAAACTACTGTGTCGAGTTACATAAAGCCTTTTGCGCCTTATTTCAAAGCAGAAAAACTTGTCCTTGAACGAAGGATTCTTTTGTTCGTTCCATACTTTTTTTTTAATTGACCAAAAACGAGTGATTTTTTAGGTGAAAATCGCATTTTTTCAGGAAAACGTCCGCTATTTTGTTCCTAATGAATATTTCGAAAAACCCCACGTTCAAGGACAAGATTGGCTCTTCCATTACATAAATCTTACTGAATTTTTAATTTCAGATTAACCGTTACGAAGTTACAGTGATCACGGCAGACCACTTTTTATGAAGAGACATCCGGGAGATCGCTCACCATTTATTTACTAATAAATATTTTTAAAGAAAAAAAATTACCTTACAATCTAGAAACTGCAATCTTTGAAACACAAACACATTTTTTAAAAAAGGTCTTGTAGTTTTCGAGAAAAAAGTTCCTAAAGAACACTCTTTTTTCGGCCTCCTGACTGAGCATGACCCCTTAACAGAATAATTTGGAGATTCTATGTACTTAAGCGACACAAATAGTCGGAAACACGCTTGAAAAACAGGAGATAGAATACTTGTTATCAAGCACAGCGGGTGGATGATCGGCAATGTGGTTCCGGTTTGACTACGAGCGACCGCAGATATGTAAACGCGACCGCGATATTCTTTTCCGGCTGGGGCGGCGTGGCGTCACGATAAAGGGAAACTGTTATCCACATCGGATATTGTGGCTGGCCGACACACGCCCCCCCCCCCGCCACCGTCGAATACTGAATGCTGCCAGAAACTCTTCCGACTGTATCGTCATTGTTATTTCACCGTGTGTGAAACCTTCGTCGTATTGTTAATACGTGACGCGACAGCAATGCGTAATCGCGTGACGAAAAGTTTCGATACAGAGGGTAAAAACTGTAATTATAGTATGCCTTGCTGGTCTGATTTGCATAACTAGTTTCGAATGATTTTAAGCGTTTTAAGGTTTTACGTTGAAATATTTTTGTAGATGAATATTTACCAGGCTTGTATTAACCAACGCTCAGTTTTTTATTTGTATGTACAACGTTATAAATAAAATCTTCATGTTGTGAAGCTAGCCATGTGCCGACGATTATGAAAGTGGTGTAATTCAATTATTTTTCGCTTCGAATATGCTTTCACAATGTTGAAATATAAATCAATGTGACATAAAATAAGAGAGATTGTGTGACACTACTTCTATGACGGCGTTGCAGGGACAGTCGAGGAATATGACGTAACGGTGAACGAGTTAATATCACTATATCAGATAGTAGAACAATAAAACATAGGTGATGTAAGTTGTAAAGTACAAGGAGACTCAAAGACTTGCTAAATACTCCGTTACTTATGTATGTATACAAAACGGATAAAATATTTAGGTTGAGTATAAATACGGAAGGTAAACAACAGTAGCTTAATATATAAAAATTTAAATATCCTTAAATAAGGTCAGGAATGGGTGATATAATTAGCTTCCAAACAATTACTGTAACTCAGATTTAAAAGTTTTTTAAAATGTATGTATAGTTTAACATACACCATGATTTAATCATTTTAATAAGAAATTCTTCAACTGTTATTCGAAGAAAACATAGCTATAAGCTTCATTTATGCTATCATTCTATTTCTAACATATTTAAAGATTACAAATACAAAAGATTGTGTATTTGCATAGATATATGAATGTATGAAAACAGAAAATAACTTATAACATATGTTTTTTCTATTGGGTCAGTGGAATAATTTTGATGGGTTCACTCCAAAGAGTAGGTTAACAATACATTTTATTATAATTTAATAATAAATTAGTGAAATAACTAATGTTTCTTTCGTAACATATCTATTCTCAACAGAAATTTTTATTCTAATATACAAATTTTTGGAACGTTATTATTCAGCGAATTTATGTAATTAAACTCTGTTAATAAATTTACAATTTACCATAGAGAGAGATTGACATAACAGCTTTTCCAGACAGATCACAAATGTTTTTCTGAGATGTTCAATTTTATTTTAAACACCGAAAACTATTTATTTATGACTATTTTGTTACCTACTTATTATTTTCATTAATACCACTTATTGGCCTCTTATTTATTTTTCATTTGGACGATCAGTTTGATGAATATGTACCCATAGTTCATCCATTAACAGCTGTTATTGCATGAACACAACAATAAATTTTTATTTTTTTTAATTAATGTACATGCAATATTTTACTTTATATCTGTCACAATTTTGTGCCAACAAAAAAATTGATGTCTTTTATAGTTACCAACGTTTCAATTGATTGTGACTGTTGCTATTTTACTCGGTCTAGATTATTTTGTTTTGTATTGTGTCGATTTTATTATTCGTCGACGAAACTGTGTACAATAAATAAGCCATGCTTTTGCTGAATTGTTGTATGTATGTACTTTTGAAAGAAAAAATATGTTTTAGAAAATGTAAAACATTGGTATATCTAATGTTGCGTTTACGCAAAAACGAACAAAAATGATACATACACAATGCCCATTTACATTCAGCATTTTTCAGGGCCTATCACAATGAATAATTATTTCATTCTGTATAATGTTTTAAGCCGTTGATGCGTATATGCAACATTTTGTTATTAAAGCCCTACGTTTTTCGTTTACGAAAATTTAATTTCAATGTATTAATCTTTGTATCCTAATTGAAAATAAATAGTATACACAGTCCCAGATTTTCTACTCTAATGCTTGACCGGTAATGGGTTAAAAGATTAATAGCCCAACACATAAAAGAGAAACGTCAATTAGGTAACAGCACCAGTATTTTCCATATTATTGTGGTCATGTAAACAAGCGAATATTATAAACACGTTGTTCGTTTACCGAACACGTATAAATCAATTGTTATAGAAACAATGCTATTGCAACAAAAAAAAACATGCGGATAATTAAAGAGAAAACGATACGGCGGTGTAAAACTCGGTAAGTGGACGTATGCCATCGCAGGAAACTGATTTCCTCCGGCCTGGATGCAACGATAAGAGGAGAGTAGCAGTATCCACGACGCGTGCAAGCGCCGCCAAAAATAAATCGGAGTCCCCGATGCCGTGGACCCACGGCCGCCGATAAATGGCAAATCGCCAGGAAAGCGCGAAGTTTACATAACAGAGGAGTTTGACAGCACGACGAGCACGTGACCGCGGCCAGCCGCTATCTTATCTCGGCAAATATGCCTCCTCGGCATGTACGACTCTTATTATTCCCTTTTACGTAACTGGCCCCCGCGCGTATCGACCGGTCACGGTTGTATCCCAGATGGTTCACTACTTTGGGCGTTTCCCGCCAACCGCCATCCCTTATCCTTCTTCGTCCAGAGACCGTTTCTTCTTGACACTAGTAGCACTACCAAAAACACGTCCAAATGGCAGATAACAGATTTCTTACTTTACGATTACTGGGATGATAATAGTGCTTGTGTACAATTAATTTTATAGAATTTAATTTAGTATATATACTCAGTGCTGGCTGGTCTGGTGTTAGTGGTTTATAGTAGTGATGGATCAGGTTTAAGAATAGTACGATGTGAATGTGTGGATATCTCATTAAAGTTGAATAATCCAGACTCCCTACGATTATGACGATTTTAACTATCCTGTGACTAAACATTCGTGTAAAAAACACTGTAAGGAGCAAGTTTGAAAATTTTTGTCTATTTATAGAAAAATGTCCTACCTCCCAATTGGAATACTGCAGTATACAAGTTAAGTACAATTTCTTTTTGTAAATAATTACCAATAGTGTTACAAAGTGGCATCACTTGGACATCCAACGTCGCCTCTATAAAGAACACTGTAAGTGCCAATTCAGACGTTACAATTTTGGTTCTCTATACAAGTAATCTGAGAACAAATAGGATTGGCACTTAGAGTGTTTGCAAATGTAAATGAATGGCATATTGAGTTTTCTCTACCACGAACAATAAGAGGTGGCACATACAAGGTTTCCTAGAAATACAATTTTCTTTTTCGTGAATTTGGAGTACAGTAGACTTTAACTATATTGCCATGGTTGGGGCTGTAGGGGAGTAAAATGGCAATGTGTTCAGAGCCCTCTCCATGCTAAGTTCTATCGTCGTAGCCTCGGCCTCAACGTCTGCGCAAAAGCTGGTTCGTGCGCTGGTGCGCCAGCGTACGCAACGTGGTGGGAGAGCGAATTTGTGTGTTCGAAAGTACGTATGAGGGGGAAGTGCCTCGTGTGGCAATATGTTTAGTGGCAATATAGTTAGAGTCTACATATGAATACAGAAAATAGAGTATGTTGTGACGCATTTGGCTTAACGTATTCTTAGTGACATTTAGCAATAAAAATAACTCAAATTTTGTAAATAATCTAAAGTCATGTAACCTTTTTACTCCTCAAAATTTTGATTTTCAGCACTAATAGTGTTTTCTACTGGTACTGGTCTATTATACTAGTTTAAAGATTTTCAATGTTATTGCAAAATAATACATGATCATCGTGATGAAAAAATGTGGTATGAATATAGGTACCGGCAACGACGAATGTAGTTATATAATGATAACAATGAAACTTTTTCAAACGCTTTTCTCCAGTTGCAATCGTCTATTTATTTCTGAATGAATGTATTTTAATTCAAACGTTCTATTGGGTGTCAAAAATGAAATTGTACCATCATTGTGACTTCGATGAGAAGTCTGACGTAATATGCATAAAAAACATAGTGTATGATTTTTTATGGTTTTAAGTTTCTTTGGACGTTTCTCATTTAATACTCTAAGTCTCTTTGTTTCAACTGCGTTTATTTTGCTTTGAATAAATTAACTAAACATCCGATTACAGTAAATGTATATTCGAGAATCAGATGAGGATTTTTTACAGTGTACCATCATATCGAATATTTTCAGAATATTACTGAAGCTTTTATTCGTCAATTATTCACTTTCTAAATATCATTGAAAAAAACGAAAGTAGTCTACAATAAATCAAAAACTCAATATGAAATTTGTGTAGATTCTTTCGATAACTTCGTTTTGAATGAATACGTTAATTAAACCGTATTCTATACTACTCACTATTTCTTGAACATTGTATAACATTTAATTCTAGAACTACCACCATTAAATCGTACCATCGTATACTAAATTAAGTTGTATAATATAGTAATATACATAATATATACTACAATCTAGCATAATATACATAGTATAATACAAAATGTACAATAAATGAAAAACCGACATAATTTCCATCGAAAGCACTATAATTTCAGTAATGGTAAAATAAGAAATCTGCAAGTTTAATATCAAATAAAAGTGCGCAATCAAATCAAAATTCAAGAAAAGACTACAAACTTCAGACGAATTTGAGCGTTACTCTTTTTTTAATTTTCTTTATATGGAAGCGAAATATGTACAACATTTTATAAAGAAACTAATATATGTAGATTATCAAAGGTTTTCCAGTAAACTTTTTATGCTTCTGGTTCAATTGTAATTTTACTTTCGTTCTGCAGTTTCAGGTAGTTGTCGAGAAGTTCAAGAGCTCCGCCCGAGCACCTAACACAGTGTTTACGTAATGACTGTTTCGGCACTCTGGGCGTTTCCCATCAAGTTTCATAATTGATCGCCCGTAATAACTTCGCGAATTTTATATTAAAGTTTTTCCTGAGGTTTAAATAACCGTCGACACCGGGGGTCAAGAACACGACAAAAACTTTTGCTAAACCGGTTGACGTATTTTGAACGTTACTTATTATCATAAGTATACATCACTTAAAATATACATTTTTTAACGACTTTATTCTATCACTAGACGTATTAACGAACTTCCGGCATTAGTAAAATCACAGAATTATTACCACATATCTTATCTGCTTCACTAAAACTCGATTTCCAATTTTATAATGAAATATTTAATTTTATACTTAATTTCTGGAAATATTTTATGTGAATTTCTAGTTTCTCGAGAACGTATCTAATGGCGGAAGTATTTCTTTCCGGACAATAGATTTTAATTAGAAGTTCAAATAGAGTTCTATGCGATTAAATTATAAGTTTAGCTTTCAAAATTTAAATATATGTAAGAAAATACATTGAATACTATTTTAGGTCATAGTTTTCCCTTTACGTCAGTTTAAGCAAACATCAAAAATTGTTAATAGTACAAGAAACAGTGCTTAGTAGACAATATACTGTACTTCCAGAAGTCTAACAAGTAAATTACGTTTTTTTAACCTGCAAATAATGATCCTCATTCGTTACTTTCATTCATGAAAGCGTAATCAAATATGCCAGCCAATAAAATGAATTATTTTATATGGATCACGTTAATTTTTTACCCTCGAATCGATCGTCAAAAAGTTTTAACGGTTCTCAATTCGGTCTGGCTCGGCGATGGGTGTCAATCCGTGATATCAATTGCGGTCGAATTTATTACCGATTACGTAAAGCCAACGCCAGCTTTCGTATGCTCCAGGTCGCGCGAATGAGTATCGTGTGTAACATCGGGTGAAGCCCTTTTATCCCACGATTGTTGACCGAACGACATCGAAACGATAACAGCGAGCACCTAATCTGTTACGTACGCCTCTATTTACACATAAAATTTCAAAGATATTTTTTAACAAGGAAACCTTTCCGTTAATTTGAATAGATACATTTGAATGTTTGACAAATTAGATTTAACGCTTTCTTCATTAGTGCACTGATTACCAAAATAACAAATAGGTATTGCACGCATATGTTCAATCGGCTGACCTATTTTTAGAAACTCCCCTCACTTTACACAACGTGAGTCACTATTTTTAAAGTTGTATTCACACGGAAAAACCGAAAATACATTCAAAGTTCCTTCTTATAGTCGTAGTGGTACAAAATAATGCTACTGTATTTTGATTACTTTTGTTTCTAGTTACAACATTAATGGTTTTGTATGAATTTAGAAATTTCAATGAACAAGTGCGTCTAAACATTAATAGTATCTTTAGTATCTACAAATATAGGATCGCAATAACGAAAACGTATACTTATAGAAATGTCTTTTAGTACGATACGATAAGAAAATTAGGTACAATTTTTTTCTAGGTAGTCCTGTTGTCAATATTAATATCGGAATGTTTCATCAAATGATCTGTGCCTTTGAAGTAGAAAGTCATATCTCGATGTAATTAATCACGGTGATAACGCCTGCACTCCAAGATACAGTAAATTTTATTCTCTGCACGATCTCAAGTGCTCGAATTGAGTAATCAAAATTATATTGACTTTCACAAATCCGATTTATCCATGCAGGTATTCAACTACCTTGTTCAATTGTGTATCATTATTCATTTTATTAATCTATCGGTATTTATAAACCAATCACACGCAATAAGTACTTCCAGGGTCAGACCTTAATTAATACGTCGATAGTACAAAAGTTAATTAAATTCTCTATTTTATTGTGTTTTGTACATTCGTGAACGCTGCAAATACATAAGCATCTGCACTGCAGTTGCACGATTTAACAAACCACTGTTTGACCTACGTTTATACATATAACACTTTCTTTCGTCTCCACTTATGGAACACGTTGGCACACTGTTGGTTTAATTTTTAAACGTCCTCTATACTATACTATATGCACACAGTGTGACACAGGGACCCATGTGTTCCGATTACGTAACAAAAAACACGTGTTCTAGTTCCAACTTAACCGTGTCAACGAAACGCTGCTTCTAATCGCGATTTATACACGATATTCCTCCGCCAGTCGAATATCCTGAACGGGGGGTGGTTTCGAAAGTCCCGCTTCCTTCATTCGCGTCCGCCGGAACGTTCATCGGCTCTCGTTCCTGCGTAATTGCTTGAATATTATAGGTTATACATACATACAGTGGCTAATCAAATTATTAGAGCCACCTGTATAAATTAACGATTTCACGATTTTACCTGTATTTCTCATATCTACATACGACAAGTATCATTTTTTTGGTAAGTATTGTTAGCGAACAATTGTTAATTGAAAATTATCCAGTTAAAAGACTTGACAATGTGATTTTATTTCTGCACAAATAACAAAAAACATACTATTCGTGCTGTGGCTCTAACAATTTGATCGCCCATTATTATGAAATGAAAACATTTTTGAATCTGGGTTAGGTCAGAAATATTTCGATTTTACATCCTGAGACCGTTTATAATTGGACGCAGCAGCGAATTAATCATCAATATATAATTCAGCCATACAATTCCTGACAATCGAAGACTTCCTACAAATGCTTTCCTTTCCCACTAACTCTGTTTACAATTAGTTTCTCCTATAAACCACAACTGGACATGGAGGGGGAAAAGTATAAACATTGAATCATTTTTTAGAAAAAGGAAATACCAACTTCATACAGAAAAAAATATTTGTAATGAAAAATATCAATTTTCAAGATTCATAAATATTCAATAAATTAAACTATGAACAAAAGAGCGTATCCGTTATTGTTTTTTTGCTGTTCTTTAGTATAAAGGAAAGGGCAGCGAAAACAAAACAATTGATTAACGAAGCCTACGTGAGAGATGATTCCACGATTGAAAATTACGATTTCGACTCGAGACCCAAAAACTACGTTGGACGACCTGGAGAAATGGAAACTGATGATTTCGAAGTATTGTTGAAAGAAAACCCGGCTCAATCGACTAGTGAACTTACAAAGCAGCTTGCAGTTGTAAAATTCAAATTATTGCGATTCAACGCAGCTAGGCGACGGTCGCAATAACCTCAGGCTGACTGTACGGTCGACAAACGGTTATAAACAGAGATTCCAGAATAGCTGCACATCACGTACCTATAAAATATTCACTGTCCTCAAACCAGTTATTTATTGTAACCAAGCGATGAGTTCTGGGATCCCAGAAAACAATACGTACGCCAAGTCCCACTTCTACTATCTTATACTAGCACACCCACACGATATAAGCGAACCGTAATTCTTCATTTTCATCGCCACATCGATTACTCGCAAATCTACATAATTAATACATACATGCAGACATCGTGTTTGTTATACTTATTAAAGATTAAGCGTGTTACCACGTAGTGTCAAATTACTCGAAGTCACATAACATCGACATCCTCATTCGCACCATCTTCCAACAAACGAGTAGGCCTCAACAAAAATTAAAATTTTTTAAATTGTAATCGATACTCTTTTAATTGGACGAGCGAAGCGAGTCCTTAAAAATTCCTATTACTCCTTTCACCGTTGACATTAAGAAATACCATTTCACCCCTGTATTCTACACCACCTATACATAGATGTTTACAATCTATACAGTAGCTCATCCCTGTAAAAAAAAGTTCACTCCTTAATTTCTCACTGGCAATTATACATTTTCCCTTTGATCTATGATTTGATCTGTGAAACAATTATTGGTCAAAATTTCTTTAACATATAAATTGATAATACTCGAAATAGACTGTAAATAGCGTTACCTTTTAACTGCCTGATCCTTATATTCCGAGTCTTTTAACTCATTCGGTACGGGTGGAAACTGTAGTTCTCAACATGGACAAATCTCGCGACAGCTTGGGAGCCATAGTGGCCAAACCTTTTCAATCAAATGCGCGCCTTTGAAGTATGGCGGGCGGGATTTGTACGTCTTGTATAACTACAAGTGAATTTATCTACTTCAGTGACATCTAAAGGAAATGTTTGCTACCAGAGGTCCACGGTTAGAAATATTTTAAGGTGCGTATGCACTTGTTACGTATCGCCGAATCGTATCACCGTTGTGTATCAATATAGACTGGCAAGCGTTGCATCGTTGCGTATGCAAATGTATTATACATATGATGATACGCTACGAGGATAAGCAACAAATGGATATGCACATTTAAAGATTTACCTAAACGATAAATCCCATAGCCGTGTGAAAAACAAACATTTTATATTATTAACTGTCTTTTACAATGCTTATAATGAAATATTGACACTATAAACATAAAAAAAGAAACTTCCATTTCTCCAGGCCATAGGGTTGAAAAAACGATTACGGTCGTCCCGAGTGTGTTGAGTCGTCCGCCCTTTAGCTAGTAAATATTTGAAGACAGAAACATCCGCGAAGCTCAGTTAACGATCTAATATATATTGGGTTGGCAAGAAAGTAATTTCGGTTTTGTAATGTGAAATAAAATTCATTTTTTTTATACAAAGAATAAACTTTAATCAATTATATATTTTCCATTTTGTTCAATGACCTTTTGCCATTTTTCATAGAATTTCTGGTCCTTATCGGCAAAAAACTGAACCAAGTGCGACTTAAGGTCATCATCATTTGTAAAAGTTTTACCATTCAAAGAGTATGGGTAATGCGCTGTATGGGGGATGCGACATCACTTCGCAACCAAGCTCCAATAATTTCCCACGAGTTACCAAAGACGTGTGGGTCCTTGCATTATCATGGTGGAACACAATTCCTTTGCGATTTACAAATTCTGGCCGTTTTTCTTTTATTGCTTCATCCAGTTTCAATACTTGTTGACAGTAAACATCTAAATTGATCGTCTGGTTTCTTGGAGCAACTCAAAATACACAACACCTTTGTAGTCGCACCAAATTGACAGCATGACCCTTTTTTAATGCAAGTCAGGTTTAGATGTGGATTGTGCTGGTTCATCACGCTTGGACCATGATCGTTATCGAATGATGTTACTGTACATGACCCATTCTTCATCCCCAGTGATGATTCGTTTCAAAAAAGGATCGGCTTCATTGTGCTTGAGATGCATATCGCAAATATTGATTCGTTGTGTTAAGTGAATCTCTTTCAATATATGCGGAACCCAAATATCGAGCTTTTTAGCGAGTCCAAGACATTTTAAGTGATTTTCAATTGTTGTGTGCGATACATTTAACCTCTCTCTGCAATCTCTCGAACAGTTATGCGACGATCCTCTTCAATTATGGCTTTAATTTGGTCATCGTCAACTTCAGTAGGTCGACCAGAACGTTGGTCATATTTGAGTGAAAAATCTCCAGAACGGAATTTTTTAAACCAATTCTGACACGTGCGATCTGTTATGCAATCAACGCCATAAACTTCACATATCTCTTTGTGGGCCTCAGCAGCTTTTTTTTCCTTTACGAAAATAAAATAGTAAAATATGCCGAAAATGTTCGTTTTTGCACTCCATGTTAAAATTGACCCTGAACTAACAGCTACAAACAAAAATTCGCACAACTTGCTTCTTAAGTAATCTAAATGTGACTGATATCAAATGTCAAAAGGAAAAAACCATAACGCAGACAGAAGTCCTTCAAAACACTTACAACGCTATATATGTGTCACAATCGAAAATACTTTGTTGCCAACCCAATACTATAAAATAAAGTCTACCTTTTCGATAGAATCGGCGTGTTTGCATTTGCATGAAATACCTGTCCATATTATACTATGCCTTAGGTTCTTTGAACGCGCGCGCACCTCTACGATCTGGCTACGGCAACGTAATTCCCGGTGTTGCGAAATATTGCACCATCGTATCGCCAAAAACCGCGGAAAGTGGGTTAGCCGGAGTCCGCGGCGGCGGCATCACGTGCGTCGAGACGCGTTAGACCGGTATCCCCGTAGATGGTGAAAAAATAATCTAATGGGCCTTTAGCGGCGCATTGAAGTCTCCGTGAGTTAACGCAACGCCCCGTATGCAGCAATCGGCGGGCGAACCGAGTGAAACGAGAGGAGATTAGGAAAATCAGGATCGAATCGCAACACCGATGCACCAGTTCACCATTCACGTTTCGAAAATGGCGATCAACACGAGCGTGTCGCTCTGTTCGTATAAGTTTTCGCCCGTGGGATCGATCGATCGACGATTGTGTTCTTTCGAAATAGCGTCTTCCAATTAGAGCCAGGCTAATTAAATCCCAGGAAAACTTGCTTTCTGAATCTTGTCTTCGTCCTCCTTTTTGGGGTTCTTTCCCCAGCGTATGAGAAATGTTGTTACACAGAAATAGTTAGTAGAAATAGCGACACTTCATTGGGAAATAGAAGTTGTTTTCTGCTGAAGTTTTTTGGCTTCGGTAGCATGTTGGAGGCTGGATTAATTCAGTAGGTATTAATTAATAGTGATAATGCATTGGATGTTTCCTCATGCTGTTTTTGGATAAATGACATGTTACATTGTACTAATAAATTTTATACGTTATTAAGATGCTAGTGTTTGAAATTATTACTGATTTAGTATTTGGAAGGTGTATGCTCTAAATTTCTGTCCAGTTTGATAATATAGGAACAAGTATTTTATTACTTAAAGTATTATAAAGTGTAACAGTAGAGCCTGTCCCATTGTCTTCGTTGGCTGATCGACAGCAGAATCCTCTGGAAGAGTCTTTCGAGCAGACTAAAAAGAAATAAAATGACGCCACTGACTCTACTTTAGCCAGCTCACAATATACATATAGTTATAATTACCATATACAGGGTGTAACAAAAAGGTTGTCCGATCCGGAAATGAGGTACTCGGGGGGTGAATTGGAACAAGTTTTTCCTTAGCAACAATGTAATCTGAGGCTTCGTTACCGAGATATTAACGAAAAACTCCGACCAATCAGTGCGCGAGTTTGCCAGCCGAGTTCCCACGCTAGCGGTGGCTACGCGTTGCGACTGGTACGCAGCGTTACCGCGGGAACTCAGCTGGCAGACTCGCGCTCTGATTGGATGGGTTTTATTCGTTAATATCTCGTTAACAAAGCCTCGGATAACATTGTTGCTAAGGAAAAACTTGTTCCAATTCACCCCCCGAGTGCTCCATTTCCGGGTCGGACAACATTTTTGTTACACCCTGTATATACATTCTTATTCCACAATACAACTACATGACGCATTATTATGCACAACCTCTCTGCACGAGTGGTACAACCCGAAAGGAGAAGATTCTATGTACAAAATAAGTTGAAAATATACAATAAAATTTTTTCGTGCGATGTTTCGTTTTCGAGATAATCGAATTTGAAGATCTGTTGGATACGCGTGCAGCATAATAGAATGTGGGTAATATGCCTGTTCATTACATTCCGTTTCTACTTGCGGACAATAAGTAGAAACGAAATAATTATGAACAGACGCATTACTCAAATCCTATTCTACTGCACGTGTATTTAGTAGATTTTCGAATTCGATCATCTCGAAAATGAAGCATCGTACGAAAAAATTTTATTCCATATTTTCAACTTATTTTTGTATGTAGAATCTCCTCCTTTCAGGTTGCACGACCACGTTAGAGACACCTTGTATAAGAATAAAGTCAACGATTTTAATTTAACAAAATGGAATATTGACTCTATCTATTATTAGGATTAATCAATTTTCTATCCTCTCAAAAATTAATAAAAGTTTGATCTTTTATATACACATTATACACGAATAATACAGTATACCACACAAGAATCTGTGTTTCATCAGACACAAAGTTATGTTGAAAACACAGAATCAGTTTTGATTAACCGAAGTAGTCTTCGGTGTTCAACTTTTCAAGAGCAATGGGATCAAAGGAACACAGAACAGTATATTTATCAACGCGAATCACATCAGCAGAAGCATGTTCTATGTCAGCTATGCTTCCTTCCGCTTCCGTTACCAGTGAACAGCATTAGATCGCCCCTTCGAAGATTAGAAGGATCAGACTCTGTGGTCATTACGAAATAACGCCGAGCTTGTACGAAAGAAACCAGCCCACCGGATTAAACGATGAATGACGTATCAACGAGCACATTTTGCGACCCGACGAATGAGTAAGAACTTCGACGGACCTCTTATGTAATGCGATTCGATGAGACATCTCGGTCGACAGTCGACGAGTGGGCGACACATGATGTACGCCGAGACCCGAACAACATTTGAATTCGATTCGATTCGCCGGCTTCCGCGTGGAGAAACTTCGAGTTCTGAATGGATTGAACTGTCTGGTTTTATTATTTATGAAACTTTTTCATTTTTATTCATTACGCCAATTCCGTTTCATCAACTTTGATACAATAGTCTGGAAAATCGATTTGGAATCGTTCCATCATTGTTAACGTCAACTTTATTTCATCAATGATGTATTTTTTTTTTAAACAGTTATTCTCACGACGATTGAAAGAAATATGTTGCAACTAGGATATCAATTATTGTGTGGATCAGAATACATTTAAATGGAAACCATTCTTAAAAATCGATTTCTGGATAATAGAACATTATAATAGTAAATAACATTTCATTATTGCGTGTTACAAATCAATGGGTCATTTGATTTTTTGATGAGACAATATAGTTTCAATGTTAGATATAATAATAGTATAAGAATATTTGTATAATTTCATAACGTAGTAAGAATATTTTTTGTATATGTTATGAAAACAAAAGGTGGAATATTAAAGTTTAAATTTTCATTGGCTGTGGGGACAGGTTTGTTGGTGATTCTATATAAAGACCGCAGTAATTTATGGAACACTGAATTGAACGTTTAAAGAACCAATAATATTTAACCAATATGGCAATACTATAAGAATGTTGACTCTGTAAGTAGTAAAAGCAAAAATAAAAACAATTTCGTTACTCCATTAAAGCGTACATCACTGACAGAAAATAATTTTTCCTAGCACCGTGGAGTCTTTATTTTTAAAATGGCATAAGATATTAAACAAAAGTTAGTACTCTGAGTCACTCTTCTTGTAAGGACAACTTTGAAAAGTACTCTATCTTACAAACCGAAATTTAAGATAATTGTACAGAAGAATGTTCACAGTATTTACGAAAAGCTGTGACCTTTTTTTCTTTGTGAATATCTGAACATAATTTGTAAGAGCAAGATATCAGCAGAAATCAAGACTTTTAATAAAATTTCATTTGGTATTAAGAGAAATTTTGAAGTACACTAAGAAAACTAAAAGGATTATACATATTTAGTAATAATATGTGTATACAATCATTGTTAAGATTAATTATTATATGTATACGATCTGGTGTTCGAAGTATTATTCCTGATAAACTAACTATTGACATTGTAAAGCATTACAAAAGAAATTGAAGAAGAGATCATTCTTACAAAATCTACTTACCTACCTACAGAATTCCCTGGCACGAATTACACATTTACTTTCGTATGTCTCGTATACCAATTGTGTTTACGGTAAATGGTAACCTGAATTGCATCGGTATGCATACACATTCCTCGTAGCACGTTACAATTGAAACAGAATTCGAGGGTGGGGTGCATCGGCTAACAAACGATCCCCCCTCGGACATCGGTGTACGAACAACTCGTAGTACGTAACCTCCAGAACGCATAGCAATGAATCTTTCGACCAACCGAGACCTTCGTCTAGAAGATTCAATTTATCAAGGACTATCGATTCTGAAGAAATAAACAATGGGATCGAAATCAGTGTCCCGTTGCAAATCCTTCAATGTTTAAGCCCGAGTTTAAAAAAATTGCCAAACATTCCAGTATAGTTTCACAAGAATTACTTAATTTCTTTAAAATAAACCATTTTACTTCGCAACAAATGTATACACAGTTCTTAAAGAAGATTCTACTTCTGAATAATATAATAATATTTATATACTGGGCTCAGTTATCCACCATAGGCAGTGAATAACAATTTGGGATTAACCCTTGACTGGTCAGGTGGAGACCTTACTACTAATTATCTTTTACACAATTTTGATTACATATTACACAATTAGTCGTTTGCGTTCTTCCCATGCGAGAAAACATCGAGATGAACAAGCATCCCTTGAAATAACTAATAAATAAAAATAAAATATTCTTAAAATCTTTATACATGGTACCTTAGACACCACCTTACCAGTTAAGAGTTAATCATCATTGAGAATGTACTATAGGTTGATATTAACACGTTCGCGGTTTCGAGGGTTAATTGTGCCCCTCGCCTAAACTAGTTCAGTGGGTTATAAGACTCATTTGGGACCCACAGGCACATACTTAAATCTTGAGTTCTGGTAATTTTGGTCAACCACGAAACATGTACAGGTGAGAGGCACATATGAGCCTCAAAACCACGAACGTGTTAATATGTCAGTAATACACTATCTACAAAAACCTGTTATGTATGAATAATATTGTTACGATTATAGTACGACCACCCAATAGAATATTAAGGCCTATTCGCATCACAACGAAATTGGGAAACAGTCAATTTTGGTGGTTGAAAAATGGTGGTGCGTACACTACCGCTCATAAGTGTAATGGGCACAACGCAAAGATTTAGTCACGCATACAATATTCGGATATTTGACGTTGTCGTGCTATTGCCCGATGTGATATCTTCATATCGCGTAATAGACATATCCCGATTGTAGTTTCTAAATCTGATTGTTGTCTTTTAACCATAGTTTTCAATAGTAAAACAAATTTGTAACATGTCGTAGGTTAGAAGGGAAACAGGAACAGAGTTACTCCATATCTTCCCTTTATTAGTGTTCATTACGATTATAACATTTATTAGCAGATTTATACATCTTTATTCTTGAAGGTGTATTCGAATAATATGTGTATCGATAATTATCACATTAACCCGAAATTTCAAGTAATATGCTTTACAACACAATTCATTTTACTTCTACATAGTTACATTCAGTTTTACTACATCTCAACCGATGCGATTAAACTTATGAGCGGTAGTGTATACGTACCACCATCTCCTATTTTTACAAAAATGTGTCTTAAGGGGTCATGCTCAGTCAATAATTTTCAAAAAAATCGATTTTTCACTTTCTACATTTTCTTTAAGTACAACATCTCGAGAATATTCTGTACAAGTTTCAAGGTAATCCAATTAAAAATGACAGAGTTACAGGCGTTAAAAAATGAACATTTTATATAAGTGTAAGCTTGACTTGAAACTTTAAACGCGTTTTTCTCGAAACTACATTTTACAAATCGGTGATCAATATTTTTCGAAAACTACTGTGTCGATTTATATGAAGCCTTTTGCGCCTTATTTCAAATCAGAAAAACTTGTCTTTGAACAAAGGATTCTTTTGTTCGTTCCATACTTTTTTTCAATTGACCAAAAACGAGTGATTTTTTAGGTGAAAATCGCACTTCTTCAGGAAAACGTCCGCTACTTTGTTCCTAATCAACACTTCGAAAAATCCCACGTTCAAGGACAAGATTGGTTCTTCCTTTATATAAAATTTACTGAATTTTTAATTTCAGATGAACCGTTACGAAGTTACAGTGATCACGGCAGACCACTTTTTGTGAGGAGACATCCGGGAGATCGCTCACCATTTATTTACTAATAAATATTTTTAAATAAAAAAATTACCCTATAATCTATAAACTGCAATCTTTAAAACACCAACACATTTTTTGCATAAGGTCTTATAGTTTTCGAGAAAAAAATTCCCCAAAGAACACTCTTTTTTCGGTCTTCTGACTAAGCATGACCCCTTAATAACTTCTGGATGAGAGTGTACGCGCCGGCGGGTCTCAGCATTTCAAACATCATAGATCGCGCAGAGACAGTTTAAAACGAGACCTATCTCCGTACAAGAAGTCGGTTACATTAGAACTGGTTTCTCCCACGGGCCGGGCCCACGTGGGCCACGCGGCGAGCGGCAGTCTCGGTGGCTTCGATAAATGCGTCACGCTCGGTCGGAACCGCGGTGGTATCGTAAATCCGCGAGCGCGTTTCGATTATATAATTACGCCGAACGAAATTAATCCGTCGTGGCGTACAAGATTCGTGTCAAGGCGAGACCGGCTGCCGCGATGCTTTCCCGTTCGCTCTCTCGAGGTGTATATGTATAGTTACCCGCAGCGTTCGCGAAAGCGTCGAGAAAATCGACGACGCCACGCGGCGGCAACGACGCTTCGCTCTCTGTTCCGGTAATTAACCGCGAAAGTGCCCTGATCTCGAGGAACTGCTCAAAACACGCTGGGTATATTTTATAACTAGAAGACTTCAATGACTGCGGATCGGAAATCTTGATTAACGAGATTCTTGTTGCAATATTCTTTTGCACAGGAGAAGAAACTCGGAGACTTGCTTTAAAATTGACTTGTGAAAGTAAGTTTTTCAGCAAAATTTCACCTGTAACGAAGACTCGGGATAAACGTAACATGGAACGAATGTAAGAACTGTTATAAAACAAATGCCGATCGACCTTCTGTAGTCGCCGTCAATCCTTATACAACAGTTCCATCAGCCCTCCACTTTAGTTGTCGCTAACATTTAGCAATAACCGTCTTTCCCAATATGATTATCCTATTGAAATAATATACCAAAATGTTAGATTGTATTGTCTCTTTCAATTACGTATCTTTTTTTCGAATCTCCCGTATCTATGAAATAAATGATAATGTTATTAAAACGCGTCTTTTTTAGTTCCCTTTTTGGTTTCCCTTTTCAAATTAGATACGGTATTACTAACGCCCCTAGGGGTAGGTACAAAAGTGACAAGTGAGTCATTTTAAAGAAAGTCTTATTTTGAAAAACTGGTATAATATATTCCAAGTTTTTAGGTTGGACTATGTTGTCCAATAATCAAGGTTTGCCCTCATTTCTGCTGTTAAATATCGTATTCGATAAAAGGTTTCAGAATAAAATAAAAAACTCGTAGCGGCTGATTGAAATTTTGTCTTTTATTATGTTTTACAAGAATCCCATATGCATAAATGCACAAAATCTGTGGTCAAGTGATAGGAAATGTTGATATGACTATAGCAAAATATTGGAGCGCACGAGGTCTGTTAACGTAAAACCTTTTCGGATTTTACGGTGACAGATACAGAATGGCTCAGGTCAGGTAGTACAATCGGGCAAATGGTTATTCTACGTACAAAAGCCAATCGAAAATATCGAATAAAAGTTTTTCGTATGATGCTTTGTTTCCGAGTTAATCGAATTTGAATATCTGCTCAATAAGCATGCAATTGCATAGGACTTGGGTAACACCTCTGTTCATCATATTCTGTTTCTACTTATTGTCGCCACGAATATACGTAGATGAAATTTCCAAGTGGTTTATCTCAAAAACAAAGCCTCGTATGTAAAAATTTCTTTGTCATTTTCGACTCATTTTTCCTTAGAGAATCACCTCCTGTCCGGTTGTACTAACCGACCTGAGACACTCTGTATATTAAATCAGTGCATAATTAGTTTTAGGTATATTCTAAATGCTAAAGGCTCTAAATGTAAGAACATCAGAATTTTTTTCATTTTATACTGTATTATGTCGATAATGTTTGTCGGCATTCGATAAAAAGAATGTGAATAAATAAATGTAACTTTCTCTTGGCTACTGAAATGAACATCCAATTTGTTTGAAAATGTCGGTCGACAGAGTAGCTACAACTACGACATCACCATTCTTTTCCTACTGCACGATGAAGTATCGCCTGTAGAAATCAGAACTATTGCGAAACTTATGGTTACAGGGTTTCATTTGAAAGAGCCTGTCAAATTGATTTACGAGATTCAGAAGCGGCGATTGACGTTAGTGACAAGCAACGGTCTGTGTGATGCGAACTAACGTTGTATAATTATTATCAGACGAAAACCCTGCACAGTCAAATTATTAGTTTGCAAGGCTGTTGATCATTGAACAGCAATTTGACAAGAAGAAGGCAAATGGATGCCACATGTGTTATTCACTAGACAGCGACCCAGGATCTGCAATTCTCTACTCGATATTTAGATAAGAAGAGTTCTCTATGACAATTACTTATTGGGGATGAAAAAGTTAGTCTTTCATAACAACTCTTAAGGGGTCATGCTCAGTCAGGCGGCCGAAAAAAGAGTGTTCTTTGGGAATTTTCTTCTCGAAAACTACAAGACCTTTTTCAAAAAATGTGTCTGTTTCAAAGATTGCAGTTTCTAGATTATAAGGTAATTTTTTTATTTAAAAATATTTATTAGTAAATAAATGGTGAGTGATCTCCCGGATATCTCTTCACAAAAAGTGGCCTGCCGTGATTCCGTATATTATTTACAACACATTCGTGTACCTACTACGAATAAATTATTATAACCATTTCATTTTAATGATGTGGAAGATAACAACATTATATCTGCAAGAAAAATGTATACTTTTATAGTAGAAGTAATATTATAATATTACTACTGATTTTTGACAACTTTTCTAGAAGAACATTATACATAGATCAGAATGACTCCACTTTATTTGCAAATTGTAGATTACTATTTAAATTATAAAAAAGTCTTGTATTCCTTCCCTAGAAATCATAAAAAGCATATATTTTCATTACTGTAACTGTTGCCTCAGAACCGAAAGAATCAGTTAAAATGTGTAATCAAAGGCTCAAATGTGTAATTAAGTTATTTCAATCTTAATATTACCATAAATAGCATACCTTTAGACAGATGTCATTTTATTATTTAAAATAACTGCAGTTGGTCACAAAAGTAATCGGCCACCTTAGACATTAAACGAACTTTGCGTCGAATCGTAAGTAGGTTCGCAAATACAAAACTATTAAAACCTATTTTTAATGAACATTTACTGTAAAACAAACTAATAACTAATTTCAAACTAAACTTGTAGATGCTCATTAAAAATAGGTTTTCGTGTAGTTTTTTATTTGCATTTGCAAATTTACTTACAAATCCAGGTAAAATTCGCTTAATGTCAACAGTGGCCGAATATTTTTGTCATTAACTGTATGTATTTTGAAGTGTAATTCGTTGAGCATCATTTATATTGCATTTCTCATTTTCCACATGCTACGGCTGGTTTTATAAAAAATCAAATGGTTACTAAAGTATTGTCAGTACATACATTCACTAATATTTATACAGTACTCATTATATGGTACCGTCATAGAGACTTAACAGGTAACAAGGTAAACCTGGTGGCTGTTGATTGACCTCAACGGCGTCGGTTTCCCTTGGCGTTATTCCGCCAACCGCGTTCCTCTGACTCATTTTGTTTTCCCAATAAGTTTGTCACGTCGCTACAAATAGCGTTATGTAAACCTCGAGACGCGTCGCATACGATATTTCAGCGCGTGGATCAGGTGTTTACGATTCGTACGCATTCTTCCGACCCGTCAAGGGTCGCACACGAGCAGCCACCGACTCACCGGAAAATTGTGTCGTTCCCTACGCTCGTAGTGTCTCAATGTTCCGCTGTATAATTCAAAACATGATCAATTTTTGTCGATGGTAGTACAGCGCGAAACGGGGTATTTATTTTCGTTTCAACGGATATCGGGGGACAATGGAACAATCGAGGAAAAGAGATTCGAGACTCCAGTTGCAACGCGGAGATTCTATCGTCGAAAGTGGGTCGCGACCTCGATTCTGCTCCGATGGTACCCATCCATCAATCGAAACCCGACCTGCCTCTTTTTCCACGCCGTTTGAAAGAATCTCATTATTGGTTCCTTACTCTATTTCGTACGTTTAGATGAACTTTGGCAAAATCAATGAGTAATGTTAACAAACTGTTATCCTAAAGTCACTTTTGGATTGTATACTTGTAGAATGTACTCAAAGTATTTGAAAAGTAATTGCAGTTCTTTCGTTTAACCCTCAGACACCACACCCCACCTCAGCATACGTGGAACACCACGCGACAGTAAATAATCGATTAACGCTCGAAACTCGGAAATGCTTTGGAACAGTTATCGTAGAGGAACAGTATTTCTGTACCTCATAAATTCGGCTGGTCCCTTGATTCGTTCCAAAGGAGAACCCACCAGTACTTGAAGATAAGGCAGAAGCATTTAACACAAAGTTCATTGAGGGCAATCAGCGAATTGGAATTTTGAATTTTTGTTGATTCAGAACTTCAAGAGAATAAAAGCAAATTGAACTTATGAAATAATATTTATGGGAAAATTTCTTCTGGTGGTAATAATTCCAAAAGTGAGAAATAATGTTTTAACTATGAACATTTTTTACAAAGAAATGGTAAATTTCTAAGGGAAATTCGCACTACTATGGTGTCTCAGGATTGAGAAAGTACGAACGGTATCGAATTTCTGGAATATTACAATGAAAGAAAAATCATTTTGTTCAGGAGAAATGTTTCAGGTAAATTGTATCGTTACATATCGAGATAATTATAGACACTAATGACGAGAAGCAGAATTAATTATATGAAAAATATACCGCACCGTTAGAGAAACGTTTCTATGTTACCAGCAATTTCTAGATTACTGAGAAATATTGATATTCTAAGTGACCTATATTCTCGGCTACGCGTCGTTTCCATAATAAAAAGGTATTAATGGCCAAGTGACATGCTGGGGAAGGTATATGACATTTTCGTGGTATCGTGGCAATCTCATTAGAAAAACCAAATGAGTCAGGCTGCATTTTCATGCGAAAATATAAGGCGGTACGAGAGCACACGAAAATACGATCTTAAGAAACAAGTCACTCTTTTTATATAGCGTATGATATTTTCGTACGGTTGCAAATCGGCGTTATATTTGTTATAACATGTATCGTGCACGTTGACGATATTTCGTGGAAATCTCACCGCTAAATATTTCGGGAAATATTGTCCAACGCGATTCGTAGAAGTGTTGCTAAACATTTAAAAAAAAAACTTCATTACAACAGTCAAAAGATTTTCAGAAAATCAATTCTGAATTTATTTTTTATATTTTACATTTCATTATGCTATTCTAAGTTTCGTGATATTCCGTTATTAAACGAAATTATTTTAATTTTAATTTCCTTTGGATTCATAGTAATTTCATGATTTCATTTGGCGAATTTTAAATGCACTGTATTATAGTGCCTAGATTAATTAGATTGTTCAAGTTCGTTCATTGCATTGTCACATTTGGAAGAAATATTTCTTTTACCTCTTTTTAGAGCGCGAATCTGCCGGCCGAGCTCTGATTGGTCGGGGTTGTACGTTAAAATCTCGTTAACAAAGCCTCGGATAACATTTTTGCTAAGGAAAAACTTATTCCAAATCATCTCGTGAGTGACCCAGTTTAGGGACCTACGACAAATTTGTTACACCGTCTAGAGTGCACAGTTTTGGTTTTGCAAATTCCTTTGTCGTAAGGCTATCGCAGAATAGTAGTTTTATTATTTACAATATTAACACAACTGTACTACATACATAATCACACGTGAAAAGAATTCAAAAATGCATTCAATACAAAGTCTTTTGCTGTCATTAATCTGCAAAGGTTACACCGGAATTAGATTCATCCCTAATTAACACGATCACTGCCAACTACGAGATACATAACTAGTAGTTGAAACATTGCAAAGAAGCTGGATTATTTAAATACCGTTACAAAATTTTTGCGTAATATTGATATTGCGTATAATTGAAAACAAAACAAACAGCCTGTATTAACTAAACGGATACATTTTGGATTATTTATTTACAAATTAAAATGTGTCTGGCTACGCATGGCCTATTGCACTGTGGTAGTCAACGTGTTACAAATACAAAGAATAAATTCTCATCCAAACACATATTCATCTTCAACATCGATTTCAAACAATCACAGTACCTCCTAAAAACTAATATCATTTGGTTACCTTTTCTTTCGCTATAGCACGACGCATTCGGCAAGAGTACATTTCCGCGAACACTCGTATTTTCCATTGAACAGAACACAGAAATAAAACTAGCAATAAAGATTGTAACGAACATCGGTGGCGGTGAGTCAAAGGCAAAAGTATCCGAAAAACGCTCGATCACGGATCGATGCGTAGTGACAAAGGATTCAATATTTATAGGCGGGAAGAGAATCGCGAAAATTCGCGAGTCCCCGTTTCCAATTGGTCGGCCTCCGGCTGATCGTGGCCCTGACACGATGTCGCTCCCGTTGCTCTCTTTTGCGAATCACTCGAACACCACCACCGGATGGCGTCCTTGGTCCCTGGTTGCTCTTTAGAATTCGCGGCCACGTCCTCCCGCCGCCACCGCCGGCTTCCCCTCCGAGATAAAGGTAAGAAGGAGCAACGGGCAAGCGTGTGCCGGGTTTGGCAGTGGTCCATATACGTGCGACGAACCCGTGAAAGCGTCCAACGAGACGCGAGAAACTTTTGGGCGGGATCGAGATAAGACCGAAGGAGCGAAACTATAGTTTCTAGAAGACGAAATTAACCCATTGGTATACTCAACATTGCATAAACGGAACATTCTGTTACATAAAAATTACCGATCCAAACACGTTTTGTTAACACTTATATTTTTTTTTTATACATTTTTATAAGTGGTACATAATTATAGATGTAAAAAGGGGGATTGAATGGGTTAACATCGTGTTCGCCACGTTGTCCACTTATTCTTTCAACTCGCGGTTGTCCTCGCCCTGACCTAGCTTCCGTTCCCTGAAAATGTATTACATATACCGTTTTCGAGCCTCGAAAACGACATGTATGCGGAAACGTACGCATACACGATCAGATTTTCGACATACACAGTGTATTCACAAAGTTCCCGGACTGTTATTACATGATAGTTTCTGGTGGCGACATCTGTGTTTTAAGGCTAAATCTATTGACTATAGATCTTCTTTTGTGTATCAGCTTCGTTTAACCCTTTGCACTTGACTGTCGTCTCTGAGGCGACAAAATGAATGGAAAATCAGAAATTCCGAGTGCAAAGGGTTAACCTTAAAAGATTTAGTCGCTTGTCCGCAGAGCACATTGAAAATTTGTCAGTTTTGTTTTGTTGTAATAATTTTTGTGATGGAGCAAAGAGCTGCGATACGGTTTTGTTTTTTAAGTGGAGAAAGTCCTACAGAGACATACCAAATGATGCAAAATGCATATGGAAGTGACTGTCTCCGTCGTACGCAAATATTTGAATGGTATTCACGTTTCAAGAATGGTTGCAAGTCACTCGAAGACAACCCAAGGAAAGGGCGTCCGTCGACAAGCAGAACGGACGAAATGACTACTGAAATGTTGTCAGAGGAGTTGAAAATAAATATTGGAAATGTTCATGCTATCCTTCATGACGAACTTGGAAAAAAAACACCAGTCCGGTCAATGGTTTCTGTTACACGATAACGCTCCGTCTCACACATCGCTAACTGTGTCTTCATTTTTGGCTAAAAAGTCAGTCACGGTTCTGATGCACCTTCCGTACTCACCAGATCTGGCTCCAGCGGATTATTTCCTATTTCCAAAATTGAAACTAGCCATGAAAGGAACTCGTTTTGAGGACGAGGAAGCAATCAAACGGAAAGTGACAACGACGTTAAAGGGTATTTCAGTTGAAGACTTATCCTGATGTTTCCAGCGACTGTGTGAACGTCATCAAGAGTGTATCAACAGAGGAGGAAACTATGTAGAACATTAAACAATAAAATGATGTCTACCTATAAATCTTTTTGGTAGCAAACATAAGTCTGGGAACTTTTTGAATACACTGTATACAGTATACAGTATTGCTAAAATGTATCCATTACACTACTACGCGTTTCTTGCTTTTTGATGATATTCCACACATTGCACTACGATATCTTTAGTTTATTTACAATATTACCGATCGAATAGTCTTCACCATGAAGAACACACACCGCAGAAGGTTTTTCAATTTTAATCACTGCAACTTTCCGAACTTTCAGCATGTTAGAGCGAATATTGCTTTGCCAATGGATGAACAAGAAATGAATAAGTAAAAGGTGAATTTCGTATTTATAAGACTCGCGGTAGGGACATGGCCCCAAAGAAACAATGAAACGAAAAACATTTCTATAGTACAAATGGCATGTTAATACTCTTGTTTTATTATGCACATGACAAGCTGCTGACAAAAACGATGGACCCTGTTGTCTAAACAATACATATAATCAGCCATAAAATATATACCTGAGTCTAAACATTGTCATAAATTCCAAAAGTCATATCGTTCGAATAATCCTGAGCGATACTGTATTTGGTCACTTTCGTTGATTTTCTTTTATGGGAAATGGATCGATGAAGTTATCGTTAACACTAACCACTGACAATTGTATACCTAAGATAGACCGAGGCGAATCGGATCGAAATAAGAATTCAGTCCATGTTTGTTACGTCGCGATAAGAACAAGCATTCCGATTGTTCGTATAATCTCGATAGCTTGTTCTTAATTATTAATCATTATTAATTGTTTTATCCGATTCGCCTCAGTCTGCTCTATTTCCATAGGATCGATAAAAACAACAGGTTCCCGAAACTAGTACAGATTTATAAGTTACCTGATTAGATTCTTCATTCACGTATTGCAGTAGAAGTTGTGAAAATTCTTGTGAAATATACCCAATTAGAGATTTTAATCGCTTTTACAGAAAATTGTACGAACTCGTCATTTTAACTGTTTTGATAATTCTAGTGTTATCTGGGAGAATTCACTTCATTTGTCGTTTGACTTTTTGTATAAAGGAATATCGTAGCAGTTTGTTGTTGTATTTGTATCACTGTAAATTACATCATGGCGTTTTTATTAATTTCTAATTGTAACAATACGATTTAAGAACTAAACATTAACCAAATCTAACATCTACGTATTTTTATTTGCACTAGTTTTGTCTAATGTTTGTGATTCACAATTTCAAGTTTAAAGAATCCCACGACAAATCTTCAAAGTATTCGAAGCTATCGCCTTCAAGGTAGAAACCAAATGTAAAAATAATATAATGAATAACCTTCACTTTGATACCATCATTCATGATAAATGCGAAATTCCACATTTTTATTTTAAAATTGCACCAGGTCATGTGAACATTCATACGTTATATATAAATCGAGTTTGTTTTTCTCTTAGCCGGTAGGACAAGCTGATAATAAAAGCATATGAACTCGCTTAAAAGTTATTGCTAACCTTGAGAAAAACAATGTCGAATAATATTCATACGTGAACGTAATATTTATCGGTCTAAAACAATTGTTGATAAAATTTTGTCGTGACGTATTAATACATGATACGAACTTTGAAAACGAGCGCAACCAGTGGATCAAAGTAACGTCACATATCCGGTACAAGACATTACCATAGAGACACAATAAATCATTTGTATTTTTTTTATTTTGGTTGCAATGTGCTTACTGCCTTTATGAAATAGATTTATTTATTTCGTACATACAAAACAAAATTTTTATATAAGACCACTTAACGGAAATATAAATTAAATATTAAAAGGTTGTTATGAAAGCTCAGTAATTTGACTACTAAAAAGAGTAATCTACTGATCCAAATAATATTTCACTATTCCGTGCGTTTAAAACATGTGTTTCCAGTTTTTAGAAAATGAATGACATATAATGTAATTCTACGACATTAGTTTATATACAAAACATAATATTATATAGGTAACATATTGTTACCTTGGACATTTCAACCACAAGCGCTTCGAGTAGGTACTCAGCTTTAAAAGTTTGTCTCAGATGTTTGAAAGTTTAAGCTTCATATGATGCAAGTGTTCAATATTTCGTCGTTCAGAATTAGCTATAAAGTTTCGCGGACTCAAGTTTTATACATTACATCCACACTAGTTACACAAACAGTATCGTGTAAATAGAAGCGTTCAACTTTCAAGCCTCTATTAACTGAAAATTTTCAAAAGTCCGAATCACACATTCCGGGATCATTCGCTGTTCTTTATATCTCTCCCTTATTTCAATGATCTCATTAATATTTTTTTTATGTCATGTCAGAAGCGAACACCGTCTAGAAGCGCTGTTTCCGATCCGAACAAAGAATACAATTTATTGGAACCCCGTACTCGATTCATCGATGGAAACAGCGTCGCTGGACATGTTATATGAACAATGGTGATCGGAGCGTGCTCGTGTTTACTTTCCGCATAACATAGTCCGTGGGAGCGGCGTAGTAATCCTGTAACGCTTATCGTGTACGATAAGAGAGGGAAACCGAGGGGGAGCGAGAAGGAGAGTGAACGCACGATAAACGGGACGAAAAGAGTTCGATAATATTATTACGTAATTGGGAATCAGCATACCTTTGTGGCATTGTAAAAACACTTGCACGATCTAGTAAGTAGGAAGAAAGATCCTTATACCTCAAAGCTGGACATTTTGTGTTGTGAAATGTACAGTTCAGTAGGTGTAGTGTTCCCTCCATTGGTAACGCAATTATTAAGAACAGTGAACACTATTCTATGATCATAATACTAACTGACTTCTTTCTCACCGTAGAATCAAGCAAGGTCTGTCTTTTATCACCTGATTCTGTGATACACTGAGAGTTACGATGCAATTAATCAGTAGATCAATCAAGCGTAAGTATGGAGGTGAGGTATACTGCACTATGATTAAGATATTCACGTATTAACACGTGAAAAATCAAAATAAGTGTAAAGAACATAAAAATAATGAAGTTTGGATTATTTGGTTACTTTTCATCTAATTTTAGTTGGATAAAACATGGGAATAAAATTAATTATTATGTAGCTTTCTATAATGTTAGTACACCGACTACTGTATTATTCACACGTAATTGACAGAGTTGATTTTGGAGTAAATCTTATTTGTCGAACTGGTCTGATACTATACAGTATCATTTATTGTGTTCATAAATCAAAGCCTATAAGGACGCATTCATAAATAACTTCTTTGCATAGGAAGAAGGCATTACAAATAAAATGCAATAAGCACCTTTTGAGGAATTATACAGACAAATCACAAACGTCGATATCCAACTGATACACATCCTTGAGGTAATGTTAAAAAATTATCATAACAAGGACTAACAAGCAAGGTTTCCCAACCCGCAGGTTCGGATTTTAATGAAACTTTGTGGAGTTGTAGAGGGCCTCAAATGTACGCAAGGAACATTTTTTTACGGCTGACATTCACTCTAAGATGGTGAAGTCACTCTTTAAAGTTCACCAAATTTTTCGTTTTTTTTCAGTATATTCTGTTAACCGTAACATATAGGAAAAAACTTTTAATGGAAAAACTGAATTATATTAAAAGACCTATCAAACTGCAAAAGAAAAATAAATATAATACATATGTATATGAGATACATAATATATAATATGTATGTACCTATGTACATGTATAAACAACAAATATATGCAGTGTACATTGAATATCCATTCTTTTACGAATATTTAAAACCCTTATATACAGTTAAAAAACTTTCAATACAGCGGGTAATCCATGCAAGATAGTAAAGTGGTACGTCGACAAGAAATGTAGCATTTTATGATTTATTTAATCATTGATAATAATTGCAAAAAATGTTGCATATTATCAATAATTTTTACATACAACGTCGCTACTTATAAAGTACAACTTTCAATTTCACGTACCGTAAAATAAGAATACAGTGACAAACCTATCAATTTATTACAGTAGGATTAAGTTGCTTGCATCTTTCAAGCCGCTCGGTTCTTTCGAGCCGCCCGAAACTATACGAGGCGCCCGAAAGGAACGAGCCACCCAGAGCGGTCGAACCGGCAGAAAAAATTCGAGCTACCCGAATTTTTCGAGCCGCCCGAAACGATTCGAGCTACTCGATGTTTTCAAGCCGCTCGCTTCTTTCGAGTACTCGAACAGCACTATGTAGTAGCCAACGTTACCGCAAGAGCTCAGCCGGCAGACACACGCTCTGATTGGTCGGCGTTTTTCATTAATATCTCGTTAACAAAGGCTCGGAGAATTTTTTCGGTAAGGAAAAAGTTGTTTCAAATCACCCCGGGAATCACTCCTTTCACGGACTTACAAGTATTTTGAGACACCCTGTATATATTCTTTTGTTTTAGTTTGATAGGTCTTTTCAGTTTTTTCATTAAACGTTATTTCCTATATCTTACAGTTAACAGAATATACTAAATCCATCTTAAAGTGAATGTCAGCCGAAAAAATTCTTCCTTGCATAAATTTGATGCCCCCTAGAATCCCAGAAAATTTCATTAAACCAGAATCTACACATTGAGAAACCCTCCTTGTAAGTTATTATATATTTTGTGAGGCACTAATGACTTCTATAACACCAAAAGAAAGTTTTTGCGATAGACTTTCTGTTGAACTCCATTTCATTTGAAACCATATGATATTGTTGATATTAATATATTATATAATACTGATACAGCAGAAGATTTTTCCTGAAAATATGATCCAATTATTTATGTATTTTTCATTTAAAAAAAGAACCCAAGTTGCTGCCTACTAAGTGATCCCAAACTTCTAAGCGATACAGTACATCATAACATAATCGCCATTATTAAGTAAAAGATGATACATCAGAGACGAAAATGAATACAGGGAAAATTACATTCGATTTGAAAGAAATGTATTTTCATACGAATTTCGTGAATCCTCATCAACGCTTCAGCTGGAAATGCAGCAGCAACTGCTTCTCGTTATCTTGCGATAAGATCGATCAATAGCTGCCAGCCGCGCACCGAAGAAATGAAACCCAAGGAACCGAATTGTCCGGGGAATTCAAAGGAGGTCTCGTAACGGCCAGGCATTTCCCGAGAGCGGGAGCGTGACCATTGTCTTCCGAGTATTTTCGAATCGTGGTATCCCGCTTCTGCAAAGAGGTCTATAATTACCGTTCGAGTGCAAGCTGCACTTTATATAGCACGTGCACGCAGCGCGGCACGTACGATGACAGAAGCGGGCGTAGAAAAAATCGCGGACTTTTTCCAACACGAGAAACAAGTAATTTCATCGAGAGCTGGGGAAGGTGGGAGGAGGGGTTGGGTGGAAAAGCGGGATGTAGGACACGTGAAGGAGTAAAATGCTGACGTCACTTTGACATTTACATACCGACGTATATAATGTGTAGTTCGTAGTCCACTAGAAAGTGTTCCTGAACTTGTATATATTGTTTATTTCGAGAATCACGAAGAACCGTTCACAACAATGTTCAACAATTTTATGCTAGTTATGTTTCACAATAGCAGGGTGATCAGGATAATAAAGTATTCGTTGTTATACGTGAAATGATTGTTTTATTACTTGCACTTGATATTATATACATATATTGAACACTATATGAATTTTTTCAGACAATGTAGGATTAAAGATAGACTCTGTACACGTGTTTCATTATAATAGAAGTGTTACATTCTACCTTTATAAAGTTTAGCGTTTGATATTGTTATGTTAGATAGTATTCTGAAATGAAGAAAGGAGTTGTGTTAATAATTTTCATTCATAAAAGTAACGTCAATCATACTTATCAGTAAAATCGCTCATTTCGTATATAACGGTTTAATATTAAACAATTGGGGAATTAATAATTAATGTCATTGCGTGACGCAATTGTCTATCACACTGATGCTCTCATAACGAAAATCACTGTACAAACATTTTTTCCGCACGTCAATTCTTACAGTTATTTATTATGTAATTGTTTATTCTTATTTTATTCTATCGGTAGCAATATAAATCGGGAGTTAAAGAATATTTCTCGAGTTTCATTAGAACCATGTACTTCAACAAAATGATCAATGTAAAGAATAATCTGCAATCTAATCTTGAATTATTTCCAATCAGGTTTTTGCATCCTACCAACAATCACAGAAATAAAAGTATTAGCAGCATCTTCATGATTATATTATCGAAACCGATCACGAAATTGTAGCTGCTTTTTCAGTTGGTAAAATCTATCATATAAAAAAGATATCTGTACATGTCTACCTTTACTAAATTTATTTTTATTCTTCTATTAGTAAGAGTCACCTCATATTTCAGGTCGTAACTAGAGAATTAGTATAAAAACATGTTATATAATGAAACGAAGAATTCTTATAAAAGAAAGGATACTCGTAAAAAATTCAATTAACTTCAATTTAATTTAGAAGTATCTATAGAAATTTGTGCTGTATTTTCTTTTATCGACAAACACTCGACGATAACGGAATCCAATGAACTAGGAATGTATGCAACAACTGTGTAGCAACGTAGGAAAGTTTAGTTCGTTCCCGTAGAGGGGAAATTGAAGTTACCGTAACTGGCCTGAGAGGCCAGGTGGACGCCGAGTGCAGGTGCAGTCGAGCAAAGAGGAGACTAGGGCTACGTGTTTGCAGATGGCACCTTCTCGATTCGTTTTGCTTCTTTAAATTTAGTCCCTGAGCTGGCAGGGACTTACGTAATTTTCATATACCCGACAGCATTGCGATACGATGATTCCAATATGACCATACGAAGCTCACTCGGATCATTAACTGCGTTCTGTATCACGAGAATAAATTAAAGACGCTTTATACGTGTGCTGTTTGATTACCTCTGATCGAAATATACATCGAGAACCCCTTGTGTAGATACTGGAATACTTATAGCTTGAGACATAAGTTAAAAATAATGACTAAAAATGTTATCAATATTTCAGATGCGTCAAAAGATTATCCGTCTCATGATCATATAAGCAGGGAAAAGGAAAACTGTATAATTTTCGAAAGACACGTATAAACATTTTTCTTCTTTATTCGATGAAATAAACTTATAAATTACCTGTTAAAATCTCATGACTACCGTTCCACGACCAATAAAGTCACAAATATTACACCACAAATTCAGTCCACTTTGGTGAAATCTAAATTCCGTTGGATTTTGTTGACTCGTATTTTTGTCCTCGACGCGGTAAGCTGTGCGAAAATCCTTGCATCACCGGGTGGCTACTGACAGACGGCCACCACTCGTCTATTCTCACGGTGGTGTTCCGCGACCACGAACACCTCGACGTCCCTTTTAGATACCGTTAGTAAAGGATTACTAAGAATAATGACGCGTAGCCGCGCGATAACACGTAAGCCGTGCTTCGTGACTAATCGCGTCCTTGTCGAGATCGTCCTCGTTATCTTCGTCATCGAAGAGATTATGTTTTATGAAGAAGGTCCCGCGAAGAGATTCAGTGCTCATTCTTTTCTTACACGATAACCATTTAGACTACGGCGAGTAACATAAATGCGCCGCAAAATAGCTGCGATTTCGCTATTAGAATTGTTGATCACTGGATAAAATATAGATCGTCGCATCGTCAACGTACGTCATCACAAGAAATGGTAAGAAGAGGAGGGATAGCGTCGAATTCGTATCATTAGAAAAACATTCCTGTTTCAAAGTTACGCGATTTGTGCTGATTGAGGAGCTGCGATCCAAAAGATCCGATACAAACCACTTGGGTTTGAGAACGTTCATACTAAACACTCTGAGTTGGGAAATTCAGGAGGAAAATCTAGCCTAGACTTTGGAAATTGATACAGAATTCCGCGATCGGCATTGATTGAACGGAGAATAGGTGTGGGATGGATTGCATTGAATTTTTTCGAGTTCAGAATAGCGTTTATACTTCAGATCGAGTCGAAAATCATTACATGCGAAATAGCCTGTGTTCAGTTCGAAACAGTGTTACTCGAGTATGTTGAGTTTAAGACCAAGATGAAACTTCTATCAACGTGGCCTGATATTCTGAAGTGATACTAACTTTCTACTGATATCATCTATTCGAGAAAAAGTGTGACCATTTTTTAAAATGTTTAAGATGTGATGTATTTTAACAATAATAAACATACATATAGATATAACATTAAAAGTTCACAAATACATGGTGTAATCAATATTTTTCAGGTAGGCGAAATTACGCGCGCTTTTTCACGATCCTTATTTGTGCTTCTCCTGTTTCTTTTACAATCGCGATTGAAACTCTAGATTTTAACAGTTCTAATCTGTTGTACATAAAAAACGCAAGTAATTTCTTTTTTATAAAACTAATTGGATTAAAAAAATATCGATTGAGCGTGACCGTAGAGTAACTTCATTTAATCATTCTACGTTCTTTGTACCTAAAAACATTACATTATTCACCATCTCTTTCATTAAAAAAAATTATAGATTAAATGTGAAGAACTAATTAATAATCAATTAAAATCTGCGACCGATTTCGGTGTCTCTATGACTTTCGCTTCAAGAATTAAAGTAATTGTTATACATACTTTAACAATTCATTTCCTACAATAGATATAGGTTGAATAGTAAAATTACGACTCTTTCTTTAATATGACTTCGCCATCACTTCCTATTTACATAGCCGCGTTTTCGACGCTCAAATTGCAATTTCATTTATCAACATTAATTTTTAAATACCAGGTATACATACCAGTACGCACATTTCTTTGTTTTTATGTAAATCAGTATCGTAATTTAATAATAAAATTTATTGTACACAATTCTTTGTAAGTCACGTTTTTATTAAGGGGTCATGCTCAGTCAGGAGGCCGAAAAAAGAGTGTTCTTTGGGAATTTTGTTCTCGAAAACTATAAGACCTTTTGCAAAAAATGTGTTTGTGTTTCAAAGATTGCAGTTTATAGATTATAAGGTAATTCTTTTATTTAAAAATATTTATTAGTAAATAAATGGTGAGCGATCTCCCGGATGTGTCTTCACAAAAAGTGGTCTGCCGTGATCACTGTAACTTCGTAACGGTTCATCTGAAATTAAAAATTCAGTAAGATTTATGTAATGAAAGAACCAATCTTGTCCTTGAACGTGGGGTTTTTCGAAATATCGATTAGGAACAAAATAGCGGACGTTTTCTTGACAAAGTGCGATTTTCATCTAAAAAATCACTCGTTTTTGGTCAATTAAAAAAAAAGTATGGAACGAACAAAAGAATCCTTCGTTCAAGGACAAGTTTTTCTGATTTCAAACAAGGCGCAAAAGGCTTCATGTAGATCGACACAGTAGTTTCCGAGAAATATTGATCACCGATTTGAACAATATAGTTTCGAGAAAAACGCGTTTGAAGTTTCAAATCAAGCTTACATTTATATAAAATGTTCATTTTTTAACGTCTGTAACTCTGTCATTTTTAATTGGATTACCTTGAAACTTGCACACAATATTCTCGAGATGTTGGACTTAAAGAAAATGTAGAAAGTGAAAAATTTTTTGAAACTTTTTGACTAAGCATGACCCCTTAAAGATAAATAAAGTGGCAGTATTAGGGGCACTGTTAGCAATTGGGGCATTTGTCCTATATACTTTACCTAGCTATGAAACCAGCCGCCCCTTATCTCGCGTCGGGCGAGCGTGTATCCAAAGGCGCGTCGCGAAAACGACGAGAGAGTTTCACGTGTGGGAAAGTAACCGGCGGCACGTGCCGCGGCGTCGGAGGTGGCGTTCGCTTCAATTTAACGCAGAGTACGCGCGATGCGTTAGATTTTCCGTGGCGTGAGTAAGTATGCGCGCGTGTTGCTCCGCGGCCCAGTCGAGTCGGTCCACGCGCGAGTAAGAAGGCTTTGTGTTCTCAGTACATGCACCGTGTCTAGTCGAATGGGCTGGTGCGGCGGCCGGGCCGTTCGGAATAACCTGACATCTCTCCACTCTCCCCAAGAGTCTCTTTCTCTCTGTCTCCCGAAGCGTTATATAAGCAGCGCCTCAGACTGGCCGTGAACTTACCGACGTCGTCGTCTTCGCGTTCGAACGTAGCCGCCGCCGCCACCTCCTCCACCTTATCCCTCCTACCCGCCCCGCGTGGTTCGCGCAAGGAGTCCGTTCCGTGCACTCGGCATGCACCAAAGGGGGAAAAGGAATGCGATCGATTCATTTATTCTTTCCAGGAGAATCGAGAGAGAGAGAGAGAGGGACAGAATTGTCTTACCTGCCGGCTGCAGACCACGGTTTATACCTCCTCTTGGAGCAACCGGCCCCGTAGAATAACGTTTCCACGGAGGAGCATTACGTGCAGCTTAAAGGCTGGGATTCTCAACATTGGTTAATATAGCTGGACAAGGAGCCATCGAAATATTATTCGATAAGTTCTATCTACAGATACTGATGTATAAGCTATTCTGTCAGTGACTGTCGTGAAAGTGTTCCGATGGAGGCTAGTGATTGGTTAGGTTAACGAATAATGAGGATTCAGCTTGAGCATGTTCGGAAGAGATTCTGAGGCATTTATAGGAGAAACTAGTTGCTGGTAGCGTTCATTTCGTTTCTTGGTTAGGTAATTGAAAGATCGCTGTAGACAGGGTGTCTCAGCTAACTTGATCACCTCGAATAATGACAACGGTACACTTTATACACATTTTTAAGCGTGAAACTTAAATGGCATCAAGGGACACATCTTATAAGGTATGTCCTTTTTTTGTGGGTGGAAGCATTTGAGAGATTTCAATGTTACCTTGATTTTTTTTAACGGAATGACCTACTTTTTGTACCACCGATCGATAGAGTATCAAATTCTGAGTATAAATGTATTGACCTTCATACGTCCTAAACTTAATAGTTAATTTAACGAGATATTTACAAAATAATTTTTAATACGTACTTACTATCTGGAAACTATAGGTGCTCGAACTGATGCCCCTCAACTTCAATACAGCGATTTCAATACCGTGATTATTTTGTAAACATCTCCTTAACTACACATTAGGTTTGTATGAAGGTCAACACACTTTTACTCAGAATTTAATATTTTATCGACGTATTTTACAAAAAATAGGTCATTCCGTTACAGAAAATTAAGGTGACCTTGAAATCTTCGAAACGTTTCTACCCACAAAAAAACATGTACCTTATTAGATGTGCCCCTTGATGCCATTTAAGTTCCATGCCTCAAAATTTTCATAAAGTGGTCTGTTAAGTCATTATTCGAAGTGATCAAGTTAGCTGAGACACCCTGTATTATGCACTGTTTGACGTGGAGGGGCAGCGAAATTTCGGAGCAAGTACTATTTCTATAATCAAATGAATCCAACTCGAATTAAAAAATTTTGCATTTTAGGTGTGTTTGACCTTGGCAATATTGTAAAGTATTCGATAGTGTTCCATACTGATAAGTTTAGAATAACGATAGTCGCATGAAAATAATAGTTTACTACGTCCTTTTATAAACACTATACAGAAATAGAGCTTATCTTGTAGGGATCTCTTTGTTTATAAAAATATGTGCTTTGATAGTACCTTCTTAATGTTGCTACCTATATTTGAGACTAATTTTCATCGCAAATGATTAAGAACTATAAATACTAATATCTGAAAGTTATTAATTATTAACGTAACAATTTAGACGGCCATTAAATCATTACAAGTAATCTAAAATTAACATGGAAATATCATGAGTTCTTTTATGATCAGCAAGATGTTTCATATAGTAGATTACAAAGTACTACATGTACTGTATATGATAAATCAGACGAATTTTATAGTAAGTTTGGGATAAAATGTAAAATTTCTGTTAAACTAATTGTTCTTTTATAGAGTCACGAAATCACACTATTCACATTATTTTTAATTTCTCATTTTTCTGTTAATACTGTATCCGACATGATCGTCTAAATCATCACATAAAAAGAAACAATTTTTTTTATCGTTTCGTTTTAAACTAATTACTATATTAAGTCCAGTGTATTTTTTTCTAATATTTGATACATTTAACTGAATTACTCAAATAAATTAAATAGCTTAAGTACAGATGTTTCTCATGCGACAGAATTGCAATTCAAATAAAAATCTATTTACAGATTTCGAAATTGCAGAAACTCGCGTGAGTTATTCGTATCGCAACAACGAACGCGACTCTTCTTTCCCTGTTCATCGTGTATTGTATAGGTTTTAATCACTCCGGCTGGTACGAGGTCTGGTTGATGACCCCGTTGCAGCCTGATGATGAGCACGGGCTCCTTTGTCCGGATTCCCAGACGTCGAAACGTCTCATGGACCAGTTTCTATTTTTTAATCCATGACGCTATGCCGTGATTGTCGGACGACTGGACATCGCGACGACGTGTTACGACCTCGAAAGCTGGATTCTTTTCCAATGTCGTACGTTCCTCGGAATTTCGCTAAATTCATCGATAAATTTGCAGATGCTTGAGCTGTGATTTATTCGGAGCCGCTCTTTTGAACCAATTTATCCTATGGGAGATGAAACGAGATAATCGTGGATCTTGTTCTACTATCTATGACATTTACTTTAAATAAATGAAATAGAGAAGTATAACATGAAGTAAATCCATAGTATTGATTAATTTTAGAAGAATTGAAATTTGATGGTAAAAGTCCCATAATAGTAAATTTTTTTCAAGTTTCTAGTATCATTAATTGAGAAAAATATTTTAAACAAAATCTTTTTTAGATATTTGTACAAACATTTTTGTAATTTGTAGTAGTCTGATTGTAAAGTATTTATGCGTTGTTAACGGCACAAAGCGAGCAATTCGATTTTCATAGCTTTGTAGACGCTGTTCTATAAAGTTTAAAAAAAAATCATCCGAATCGAAATTTATATCGAGATGATTTAACATTTCTTCAAAAGTTACTATAACCATTCGATAAAACGAATATGCCAGAACTTTTCCAGAGTCAAAGTCTATTTATTTAAACAGTTTTAAATATATTAAATTTTCAATTGTAAAGACTGCGCAACATTAAAGTATTCTTTTATAAATTATGTTTTTAATTCATTGCATTAAACATATTAACAAATACAATTTAAAAATATAGCATTATTTTAAAAAATAATGACGATGCTATAATGTGATTGATAGTTCAATTTATGTTAGTATCAATATCTACAGGTTATACGAAGTTGACTCCTTAATTTAAAAATAAACAAATTATAAACAATGTTAATATTAAGTTCAGTTATAAATAACTTTTTCAGAAGATTACCGGTATTACTAAATGATAATTAAGGAAGAATCACAATTAATATTTAATTTAATAAATTGTGAATGCAATTTTTAAATATGCATTAAATTTCATAATTATAAAAAATATTAACTAATGTTGAATGTGGAATAAGTAGAAATAAACTTTAAAAAGAGCCCAATTTAATAGTATTAATGTCTGTCATGAAAAAATAATGAATTTAAAAACTCTTATAACTACAAACATACGAATACATTAGATAATATCAACGTTATATAAAGTGACGATAAACAGAAGTACATACTCGACATTCATCTCAGATACTCTGCTTTCATCCTGTTGTTACTCGTACATCATTTTCGAAATGAAACTTCGTCCAATCGTTTCAAAACGAAACTTCAACAATTTTTATAGCCCACCAAATTCCTTAAAAGTGTTCTTTCAAGAAAGAACAGAAAAAATTTAATGAAAAAGAACAAAATTCTGCACAGTAAAAACAAGAATAAATGCAAGACGCAGATCTGCACTTTTCCTACGCTTGAAACAAAACATCCTCGGACTAAGTGCTCATTATTTACGACTGTGTTGTTTATAAAAACGTAATCATCGCATAAAACGGATAACAAACTCGAGATTGTTCGCAGTCAATAATGAACATTTGAATGGAATACTTATGTATTTGTTTGCGTGATTTAATGTATCGGAATTATCATTCCCACAGTTCGTTCACAGCAGTTTTGTTTCAAGCTTCTTTTTTTTTATGACCGATAACGTTGAATTGTTCTCATTCCGAGGTTCGCTTTTTCTATCTTTGGGATCGGTACATGCAAATTAATTCGATCTTCTTGCGGTTCGTAACGTTATCCGGATTCGTTGTTTCGTAATGATCTTTATGTAACTACTTTGTAATCCCTGGCGAGAATTTAATAGCTCGAACGGCTTTTCTGTTAAACGAGTCGTGCGCCTGTGTATACAACTTTGTTTTGTAAGAGGGCATAAAGAAAATGAGGTTACACGGCAGAAGGAAAATCACACATTTTATACAGAGTTCGTGATGCCGTAATATTAAAAGTCACCTTTAAACTCGAATAACAACAAATTTTTAGATATATATAATCCTTCAAATCTGAGTAATTTTTTCCAAACGTATTTTTTTTTTTAATTTAATACATTCCATTTTGTTTAACGATCAATCACCTAAATATCAGCTTTATTTAATAATATTTAGAGTAAGTATTTTATATTTATAATAATGGAGTAGTAAGTTATTTCTAATAAGTATTATGTTTCTGTTAATTTGGTATCAATAAAATACCACATTAAATTATCACATTAGAGATGTTGAAGTGTTAATATTATTTTATAGACGTTGTCCGTTTAATTTTATTTTGCCTTCAAGTTGGAATTTGAGGGAAGAAATGAAGAGAACAACATTCAAAACATACTGATTTATGTCGGTAGCTATACCAAGTCTCATGCTTAGGACATACTTAATATTTATCATTATTTCGAGGTATGAAAAAATGAATGATTGATTGAACCGCAGATTGATTTCACTTACATTTACATTTGATCGCCTTTAATATAAACTGAAGTTTCAATATCTTTTAGTCAATGTGTTCAAGGAATTCTACCATACAGAACGACAAACCTACTTCAAAAAAGTACTATAGATAAAAAATGCACTTTATAAAAGCAAGTATCCGGTGAATATATGTTCAAAAATATTTCCTAATAAATGTATTACTCAAAAACTTTATGTACCGTAAATTGTAATTACAAAGATCAACTTTGATCTACCAAAATTGATATCTAAAAAAGAATTGTTTATAAACGTAGTAAAAGTATCTATGAAAGGAGAGCGCCAGAAGCTCCAAGACGTCTTCACTTCGACAGTAAGAAAGTATCAAAAGTGTAGAACCACAATTACTGTAAGCAAAAAATGCACGCAAATTCTGTTCCCTCCATTTTACTTAGTTTGCTCGATAAGAACTATGATCCTCAAACGTTTTATTAATAACATTTTATGGGAACGTTTACAATCGTATGCTTTACTAGATCTCTGTTTTTTATGTAGAATTGCATTTCTTATCAGATTCCAAGCTGTTAGACACTTTGTAAACACTAGATCTCAGTTACGGAAAGAAGCTGAAACATTCACTCACCAAGATGAACTGCTAGGTTGTACCTCTCGAGAGCTTGACCCAGGTGTCCCTCTTTCATCAAAATGTCACCCTCGTGTCTCACTCTACTCGCTTCCGCTTCCCGTGGCCACCACTTTTCCACAAGCCTCTGCACAAGCACATTGGTTTCACCCGTACCGACGATCTTTTGTCCGCACACGCGACAGTTCTTGCCCGGTTCCGCGCAGTTCTTGCAGTAGGTATGACCGCAGTTGGCGGTCACTGGTTGGCACAGGGTTCCCTCGCAGAAAGGACACGCGAAGGACGTCTCGATTTTCCGCCTGGAATTGGCGGCAGTCGTGATGGCGAAGCCCGCCAGTTCCTCTAGGAGGGCATTGGTCAGGTGTTTCAATCGGTCTGGCGGAACGGAACCCACGGCCAAACACCTCGAGTAAACACCAATAGACTCTCTAATTCTACCGCACTTCACCAGAGAATCCCCGTATCCTACTAGCATTTCGAAGCTTGGACTTTGCTGTTTCAAGCTCCGTTCGTACATTTCTACGGCGAGCCTGTAGTTACGAGAGGCGAACGCTTCCTTCGCAAGCTCTGTCATCTTCGATGTCAAACACTTTTCCGAGGGGCTTTCCAGCTGGAACTTATATCCTCTATCCCCCTAATCCGTTACGACACACGCGGAGGGGTTGATGGAACAAACGATTCACGTGCGCGCGTCGATCGTAGGGTGAACCGCGCGGCAAAATCCGCTAGACGGTTTCTCCGAGGTAAAAACGCGCATTTTATTTTCGTTGATCAATTCGAACGACTAACACTCTTTTCATTCATAACATGAACAACCTCCGGAACTGGCTGGTATATCGATTTCCGTTTTCTCTCAGTAAAAAATTACGGTCCCGAACGAAAAAAAAACACTTCACTGGGTCGCTGGTAGGATATTATCCAAAGCTTTGTGTTAACATCCACTGATATGCCGGAAGTCGACACCTTCGTAAAATAAACTCGATTCGTCAGTCACGTTTGACAGTTGGCCGGCCATGCGGTCGGAGTATCCAAAGCGAACAGCCACGCAAAGTCGCTGCTACGTACAGTACGACGGCGCACTGACGACTGTTGGTTCGCTTGTCACCGCTCGCTTGGGCCACTGTCAGAATCGTAAACCAAGCAGGCCAGCGAGAGGGGTGGTGGTGGTGGTGGTGGTGGTGGTGTGGTGGTGGAGGCGGTGGCGGTGGCGACGGCAACGGCGTCGATGGAACCGTGGGGGCAAGCTACGACGACGACAGCGCCACGCGGCGGTTCACACACCTTCGTCGACTCATTCTCGCAGCGTCTACCTCGCCAAGTATTTCGTGATAGCGCGGCGGCTGGCTCATGCCGTATCAACGGTGATTCTACGTTCTATGTAGGCGTTCGCGACGGTGTCGTGCCACACCCCCACTACAGAGCGTTAACCGAGGCGTCATCCTGCCACTATGTGAATCCTTCCTCGACGGAACATTTTTTACCCCTAGCTTAGCGTTACGACGTTGTAATGTTTTTGTTTTCAAATAATTTCTTTGAACTTTTGCGTCATACTGACTGAATATATACTCTTCCAGTTCAGATGAATACATTTTATAATACCACAGTTGCCTTTAGAAGTCTGAAACTGATAATTCTTTCCGTGGTTGGTATTTGTTGATTGGTCATGATTCAAATGTATCGGTAGACGAATATTCTTGAGACTCTCTATATTGTCCCTTTATTATTCAAGTTGAATTCTCTATTTTGATGAAAACATAGCTTCCGGAGTATCAACAGGCTCCAGCAATTCGCATCACTTTGGTATCGAACGGCGGCATCTGTCCCCGCGTGTCCTGTCGCAAGCTACCCCGGGAGAAGCTAGGCAGCCAGAAGCCGGCCTTGAAATAAAAACGAAGCAACGTCGGGAGGCTTGCACGTAAACTTCCACGAAAATTACGGTAAACAGGTTGGCGCGTGCTAAGCGAGCGAAGGTGGGGTGGCGAACCGTTTAACCAGGACACTTGTTGTGTTGTGCTCGTCGTTATCTCGATCGGAGACTGGGCCGGTCGTGTTCTTCGAAGGGACACGGTTGCTTCTGTGCGAATCGCAGCACGAAACACACTTGGTTGTCGACGTTGTTG